>NW_020956211.1:335910-408342 GCF_003031625.1 Empidonax traillii
ATCCACGTACCAGCTCCCAACCCTGCCTGAAATCCCTGTAATGCTCCCCCTATTAGCATGTGCAAGTGGATTTTGGGCTGTGCATTTATCACACCTCACCCACGGCCACACAAGGGCCCCAGTGGGAGATGAGGCTCCAGCACCCACAAGTTCCCAGTGAAACCTGTTCCCACAGCCCTGGGAGGAGGCAGACTTGGGTGCTTGCTTTCCTTCTGATACAACTGCATTCCCATCAAATGTCATGTTTTCATGACTATTGTATAATGGAACACAGAGCTGATAATTTCAGAGCCCCAGCAATAATGATAAGGGTTTGCAAATACCACAGAGGGAGGCTGTGGTGTCCTGTCATATGGCTGCCATGTACAGATTGAATCTGAAACCAAAAACAACCAAAGTTGTACATGTGTTCTAGCATAAAACTTAATATCCAAGTTATTAGGCTGTGAAAAAAAATGGAAATTAAAATCTGGCTGATATGTTTAAAGATAAACAGGGTCAATTAATTTGTTTAAATTGACTTAATAGACAATTTTTGTTCCTGTTTAACTTGAGAGCTTTAAATTTAAATGATCTAATCCTTTTTTTGGCATTTTTAATATAAGCACTATACCAAAAATATGATTATTGTACCTAAATGAGACATAGCTTTCCTTCAGCCCATTTAATTTTATTTTTTGCCTTTTAAATAAGGGATAAGTATATTTGTATTTGTGTGACGGCTCGAGTGGTCTCAACCCTCAGTAACTGCACTTTTAAACTAGAGGAACTGCAAACATGGGTGACAGCCCCAACAGCTGCAGCTCCAGCCCCTCTGCAGCACAGGGCAGAGCTGGTTTTCCAGCAGCAGGGAGCTGCCAGTTGCCATGAAAACACAGAAAACGCCACACACAGAACAATCACACCCAGTCCTGACAGGTCTTTAGGGTCTTGCAAATGGGGCTTCGGCCTCTCTAATAGTGCACTGCTCTTCGTTATTTATGGTACAAAGAGCAGAGGGGGGAAAACCTGTAATTTGGGCAGTGACGGAACATCTCATTAAAATCACCAGAATAAGAAATAGCTGTACTTTAGCTCTCAGTCACAAAATCTAAGGAATATTTTGATTATATTTAAGATCTGAAAGCATGCAATACATCTTCTGCCCTGTCCCCTGAAGCCATCCCTTCTGTCTCTGTTACATTTGGGAAAACAAAACTCTTTTGATTGCTGAGTATTTGGTGTTTACCAAGGAGAACAACTGTGATGATGCACGGCCATTGCTGGGAGAAAAAAGGAGCTGGGTCTGGGTGTCCAGGACTAGCTTCTTTGGGGACCAGACACCTTTTCAAGCCTTATTTCTCCATTTTCTAAATGAAACGACTCTATGTTCTTTTTGTAAGCTCTCTCCAGTGGAAATATCTAAATAAGTGGGCAAATGATGCTTTTAATCCTTGCTAAGGATGGTGGAACTTCCAGCAAAACATATCCCGAGTCCCCTGCTCTGTGTGTGTTCAGTGCCTGCTCAGGCCCCTCATTACAATTTGTAACCCACAGAAATAACGGCCAGGAATTGCAAAGTGAGTGCCCTATAGCATTTAGGACCCTATTCAGCTGGAAAATTGCACGGCCTCCTGAGGCACGTGAGGCCTGAGAGGCCACTGCAGATCCTTTCAGGAGAAAGGTCAGCCCAGCACCCCACGAGGAGGAGATAATACAGGAAAAACATTTGTCAGCTCGGAAGTAGAAGTAGCAAAGAGCTCTTCTTTACCCCCAGGTATTTGTCTCCCTTCTCCTGCCTTACATGTGCTTTGGAAGGGGAAAGTGTTCCTAAAATATTTGGGGACTGAGAAGGAGTTGTCATGAAAGGCAAAGGCTTTCAGCACCACCATCCAGAGGAGATGCTCCCTGTCCCTTGACTGCAGAGAGCCTGAGCCAACTCCTGCCCACAGGTAAAACAGAGGCTTGGATATGCTTCTCCCTGGGACACCCAAACTCGGTGCCTAAATCCTTCCCTGGAATTTAGGAGAAGCAAATGGAAAAGGAGAGAAAACACAAATAAAGAAAGCAGACAAAACACTGAGAAAGCACCTTATTTGTCACATGAAGAGCAAACCAGCCTTTCTCAGAGGCCACCTAAAGCCATCTCCTGCAAGAGCCTTTGCTCTCCCTCTCATCATTCAGTCACACATAATACAGGTTGTGTTGCTAAACACAACATACTTATTTCTATGACTGACCCTCTGCAGTCCTCTCAGCGGGTGTATTTGTTCAGGCTGCTTCTCTTTGGAACCACAGAGATGTCTTGCTGAAGGTAAATGGAGGAATTTCCACGGGCACTACTTGAAAAGTGGCAGTGAAATTCCATCTTTGCACCCTCCAGTGTTACTGTTATAAAACCTCCACTGCTGCACAAAGTGGAGGAAACACACAGGGAATGCAGAAGCACTGGGTGTAAAGGGTGCTTTTGGTGAAGAGCACACTGAAAACTAAGCTGCTTCCCATCAGCAAGTACATTCTTTATCTTTAGTGTAACATTTACAAAGCTTGTTCGGGAAAAAAATGTGTTAAATCTTTCATCAGGCTACAGACACTTTATTTGGAGTCTTCACAGAAACCCAAAGTAGTGCCATAAGGTGCCTGGAATATTAGCCAAGATAAAACCTTCAGGGCCATGCACGCTACTGTTTTCAAATCTGTTCTTTCATCTGATGTGCCAGTCGAAATTACTTCTGCAACATGGTCAGAACCAACCTGGATGGATTTATAATGCCTGAAATTGCTATGGGCATATTTTTGTGAATCGCCTAGAGACAAACAGATAATTCTCTTTAGATTGTGCGAATTGCTAATTCTTATGCATGTCATGTGTTTGCCAAGTGGCATGTTTAGACAAGGAAATTGCAGAATATTCCTGATGTCACCAGAGCTCTGTGCTTAGAAAGCCACGGCAGCGAGGACAGTGTCCTTTCACGCATCTCATGGATACATTACAAATTGTTTTTACACGGTACTCGGTACCTTTCCCCACTACGCACCTACCTGTCTACGAGGAGAGTAAAATGCTGAAGAGCAATTACTGACTATACCAGCACGACACAACCACTTGTGCGGGTGAGGGAAGCAGAACCCAGCCTTCTCCTGGCTCTGCTCAGGCAATTGGAATAAACAGTAGAAGTGTCATCTTTCGAGTCAACATGTCAAGTTGAGTTTTAGGATATCTAATCTCTGTCTGTTGGCATTACTGTACCACACACGAGCCCCTCGCAGAGCCCCCCCCTCCCCATAAACACAGCTCGTGCCATCAGGCCATGAAGCTCCCCTCTCTGCTCAACCTCCTCAGAGTTTTTGAACTCACTGGCCAATTCCACCCACATTTTACATGAGATTTCAGAGCTAATTAAGCTTATGTGAGTTTTCTGAAAAAGGCGGCCAGTTGGTGCCGAGCCCCGATGAGTCTGAAGGAAAGGCTGCAGTGTGTGATCACACCTCGCTCCCCACCAGAAAACGCACACTCAACAGCAATGTTAGAAGAACTCCAAGAAAAAGGCATCAATCAAAGGTTTCGATTAACTCTCTGTGGGAAATGAGGCTTTGATAAGTTTTTTGCTCGTGTTTATTTTACTACACGTGGCTCAGATTCAGAGGTGCCAGCTTTTAACTAATACAGGAATTAGCCTCATCCTCAAACCCAACAGGGACATCTCTGTATAGAGTTTATTATAAAGCATAATTGTAGCTTCAGGGCATCATTTCAGATGAAAATGTAACATATACAATAAAAGAAAATTCCATTTGTATTATGACCAGATTTTGCTTCTGAAGTGACTCTGTACACGTGGAGAACACGGTGAACTGTGTGTCCAGCCAGCACAGAGCCGATGGTCCCATGCCTATGGCTTAAGGCCATGAGATTATTAAAACCATGGATTTAATTCCTGGCTGACACACACTCTTCTTTAGCAACTTTAGGTAAATCCCTCTTCCTCTCTTTTTGTGTCTGGATCCTTCATCTGTAAAATAAGACTTGGTTCCCTTCCCCTCCACTTCTTCTTTCCTTTCTCTTTGTGTTGAACTCTCTTCTACATAAACTGGGTGACGCCTGCTTTCCCTGAATGCCTGTTAAACTGTTTTCTAATTCAGACAAATACAAACACAAACATACTGAATCCATTTTTCTGAAGTATTTTAAGTGAGTTTTTGCTTTGTTTCTTTTAGTTCTTGATCACTGGCCATGAAAAAATTCCAGTGGCTTCAGAAAGCTGGGTCTGTCCATGAGAAGAACGCCAGCTTAACAAATCAGGAGCTTTGGAGTACTTAAAGAGGTGCTAGGAATAAACAGTTGCTTTTCTTTACTGGGAGGAAAATGATTAATATATTTGTTTTAGCATGTGCTGTGAATGCAGCTTGGTTGCCTTTTACGAGAAGAAGTAACAAATTAGCAGTCTCCAACGAGTCACTCCGAATCCCCTTCAGATTTCACCGCTGTTTTAAATAGGGTTTCTCAAGGCAAACAGGAAAGAATTTTATTTTCAAAGGGAAGAGAAAACAGTGTTGCTAAAACAGTTCTGCTGTCTATCCCTGCGGGATGCAAAAATAATCCATGACTGTGACTTCCATGAATTTAGTTAACTACGGCTAAATTGCATCACAGAGCCTGTCTTTAACAGATCTGCAATGGTTAATGAACATGGTGGGGAGACCAGATATTTCTTCAAAACAACTCATCAAGTAAGCTGCCTCCACTTAACAGATGTAAAGGCAGGGCCCAAAGTAGGAGCTGGCAGAAACAGATGGTGCCTAAGGGCAGCTTTCTGTTCCAGTGCTCTGGGGGGCCAGGTTAGGCAGGACGGGAGGGCTGGGGAGGTGGGGGTTGTGTTTTTCGGCAGCAGGTAAAATCCATTTGTCACAGCAGCTCCAACTGGGCTTTCAGCACAAAAGTTTAATATCTGAAACCAATGAGGCATTCTGCTCTCCAACTGCAGCAAGGCAGGAAAACCTCTCCGAGCAGTGTGGAGCCCCAGCCCGTTCCAGCAGGGAGAGATGTCAAACTCCTCCTTTGGTGAGATTTGCCTTTTCTCTTTCTCTTTCAAACAAATAAAAAATGGGTATGCAAAGGGAACTGTTTTACCTTATTATAACTTCAGGCAAAGACCACAAAGTGAGGAGGGTAAGTGTGTTTTCTCTCTCCGCTCTCCACAGGATAACATCAGCAACCTCATAAAGCAGCCCCTGCTTTCTCCCTGCCTCAAACACAGACACACACATTGCAGCACCAGCAATAAATTTCCATTGCCTCCAACTTCCAGCATTGCCAAGGTATGTGCCACAGAGAGCATTTTTATGAGCCGGTCTTTGACTGCCAGGATTTTGCCTTCATAAAGAAGAGATTTTTTAGTCCATTCTGTCTATTTATTTTGTGTAGAGGAATCAAGGTCAATAAACCATGGAGAAATTCACTCTACCTTATTCCATTTCAGACTTTTGTCATCCACGCTTTATCGAGTATCTGAATGAATTTTTAATATCATGCCACAAAATGCTTTGGTCTTCTATCATACACTGGGACTCTATAAATCTGATAACACTTGGGAGTTCTCAAATATACTCAGCACTGAAGAAACAGCTTTAAAGTTTAGTCATTCTGATGAAATGTAAGAGCTTATATCAGTGACAGGTTGACAGAAAAAGCTGTTTTCCTTTCCATTTCACAGACTTCCACGTATGAACGCCATGAAACATGTCAGGACTTTCTCTGAGTCTATGAAGACAGAGATGGCATCTGCTCCCAGTGGGGAGCCCTTCTAACCAGTAATACTGTAAAATTTCATGATTCTGAAATCTGATCGACAGCCAAAGGAAGGGCAGGGAGGAGGTGTTTACTGTATTTTATACGAGAGCATCAATTGCTTGTCTTGGCACATGATGTATATTTTTATGGCATACAATGCCACTTTCAGCATATTTTTTAAAATTAAAATGTATTCATGTTGGCTGAACAGGCTTATAATTTCCTGTTGCTGGAAAAAAAAAAAAAACTCTACACATTTTTAAAAGCTAGGTATTAACCCTACACACTCATCACTACAGTTTTAGGTAGGTAGGCAAAAAAGGACCTTGAGCCTTAAGCAAATCCACACAGGTCTAGTCCATCTGCCCAGCACAGAAGCACATCAGGTTCTTACAGCACCACTGATCTCAGTGACAGCTGAGAGTGGAAGTGGATCCATTGCCTCTTATCTCATCGTACCGTGGCCAAACTGGGATCCCATTAAGAAACTGCATTAGATTTTCACATTTGCCCTTTGAACAAATGCACATCCATATGGCCCCACCAAATTTCCTCAGCAACACAACACAGCTACAGTTTTCAGCAACTTGTGGGAACAGCTCACAGGTGCTTTTCCCCAGAGGCCAGTCCAGACTTCCAAACAGTTAATTCCACTGGAATATGTCTGCAGGTATGTGCTGGTGTTGGCCCAGCCAAGGGACACAGCTGTTCCTTCTTCAGCACGGGGTAGTTTTTAACCTGTGATTTGTTCAATCCTGAAATCCCACAAATGCCCTCCAAGAGAGATCTGCATCACAAGGAAGAATAGCAAAGCCCTAGTGGGTAGCTTTAAATGTGCCAGATACCTTTGCACCTTCAACATAAGATTTGAAGGATGCACAGTTCAACAAAACCTTGTAAACCACCACAGGGCTTGCAAACATACCAACCCCACAACTCCTTCCTGTCCACATGGTGACACAAACTCTTTCTGGTGAAAAAGCAAGAGGACAAGCCCAAGATTCTTGCAATTTTATTGACTGTAACAAGATTAAATAGAAAATTAAATGCTAGCAGGGACTGGGCACATTTATAGAAGGTGGACACCAAATCTAAATTACTGAGCAAATGAAAGACTGCAGCAAGCACTGTGTGGATATGGATTTGGAGGAGTGATTTATGTGTGTACACAGAGCTAGGGCAATTCTCAGCTTTAGTTTGAAGAAGATCGTGGAAGTACCCAGTAAAACAGACACTTTCAGACTCTGATCTATCTTTTACTCCCCTGAAATGACGGTGCTTGAAAAAGGGAGGAGAAAATCAAATGCTCACGCTGATTAGTTTCTATTTTGTCATGCCAAGGTAGGTGTTGGTGACAGGGACTACATGGTACAAAGAATTCAGGTTAGCTGGAAATTCAGCCACGGGCCATTGAGCCACAGGAAAGATTCAACCAACTAAAGCTACTCTGAATCTGGAAAAAGTGGGGCTTCCAGGAAAACCTTCACTGCATTGTTTAGAAACATTGACAGGTGACTTGTGGCAGTGTGAGGATTTGGTCCATGCACTCACTCACGCCCCAGCAGCCCTGTGAGGTGCATGTGCATCGAGGCACTGGGAGTACTTTGGTTCTGAGTCAGACAATATCATGGATAGCTGTGACAGATGGCATTCCCAACACTGCTGCTTCCCAAGACAAAGCCTTTCAAGCCAACTGCCACTCTTCTCCCTTCTGCTTTTCTTTCCTAAGGATATGTCAAGGTGGAATAAAGTACAGTTCAGGTCTTTAGGTACCAGCAAGCACCAACAGGACATGTGTGATGCCAAAAGAGAAACCACTGAATACAGGAAGAGTGAAGCAGGAGTAAAGCAAACTAAATATGCAAAGGGTGAGGGACACACCCAGAAACTCAGGGGACTTTATGATGCAATTAGAAAAGGTAAAGTTATCACAGAATCACAGAATGTGCTGAGTTAGAAGGGACACACAAGGATCATTGAGTCCAACCCTGCATAGGTCCATCCCCTGTGCACATCCCCTGGCCACATCCTTCCATAACTATTCCTCTTCCTCTTCAGGGGGAAGGAAACAGGTTGGCTGCACTCATGTGTGTGATGCCACAATTCTGTCTCAGCTGACTTCAGGCACATTGTTATGAGAACAGGATGCACCTACTGATCAGTCAAGAAGCTGCTGATTCCCGGCCTCTGGGAAATAGTTTATTCCAATGTACATCAAGTACACGCTCAACTTTGCTGGAAACTTCCACAGCATGGGCCTTATTCTTGTAATAATTGTGACAATTTTAGGTTGACATAATTGTGAAAATTGCCAAGTTGTTCTGCATTCACACTGCTACTTGTACTGCAATGAGAACATCTTTATTTTAGCAGTTAAAGAAAGTCATGTTAGCACAAGTTCAGCTTCAAAGGACTTCCAAGCTATTGTGGGCTACAGCCTCCCAGGAAGCAAAAAAATAAATCTAATCTACACCTAAATCTTATAAAACTGAGTTACAAACTTCAGGACGACAAAGTGCAGCATTTTTAGGGGTGGAATTTCAAAGGAGAACCATCTGGGGTTATTTTCCTATTAGTCTGATTGGCATTCTGAAATGGTTTATTGTAGGGTTGGTATGTGTTGTGAAAGAGATTCAGGGGAAATGTGATTTTAAAAACTCTTTCATCTCTTCCTGCTTAAACGTTTCAACCACCACACAGTCTCAGAGTTGTGTTCTCTTGCAAATGCAGGGCTGTACCAGTTTATATCCCTGTACTCTGGTCTCCTATTACTGTTCTTCATTAATAGAATCTGAAGAGTATGTTTTTAGAGTTTTTGCAAACAGTTTTACGTGTAACTGACTGGTACTATTAGAATAATTCTATTTTATTCTGGGCCAAATAAAGAGTGTAGTATATAACATATTGTATGGTGCAGAATGCTATAGCCAGAACAGGAAAATAGTCTGAGTAGTTATTATCAGTTTGCTTTCTAAGTATGTTATTTACAATACGCAACAGATGTTCTCTGAATGTTAATGGAAAAATACAGGCCTTGTATTTATTTCTTTTCTGACAGACTAAAAAGTGCAACTAATATAATAATAATCTTGGAAAACCCAAAGATTACTGCACAATTTGGAAAATGGTCTGTTGAGTCATTAGTCTTATTATCTGATATTTTCATAACTCACTAGATAAACACTGTAAACTCTGATTTCCTGGTAATGAGCCTTTATGTGTGCAAAAACAGGCCTCCAAGAAATCTCAATTAAGCCTAAGAAACAGTGTTTTTAAATTAACCCCAGCCCCTAAATGCTGCAATAACTCGTGTGTGTGTGTGTGTGTGCCCACGTGCAGCTTCTCCCTCCCCACTGATGGACAGGGTTAAAATTCCCAGCTCTATTTCCCCCTGATAACTCAGTGTTTGTTAACTCAGGGCTTCCAGTGCGTGGTGTGGGACCCCAAGGCATTCATGAGGGTCTGTAAAACAGACATGGTTCCCTTTGCTCCATCAGGGTCCCCAGTTCCACTGATAAAAGCTTAAGGGAGCCCATCTGCTGAGAAAATGGGACAACTTCTGCTCTCCCTGCTCTCCAGGAACAAGGGCTCAGAGTTCATTCCTGAGGTCTGCCATGGAGTTATAAATTGCCCCCACGTGCAGCACAAATGATTCCTCAGACAAACAAATCTGAACAAGGTGCTATTACACCTCAGAACTGTTACGTGACCTTAGCTGGAGGGACAGAGTCATACCTGCAGCAAACACATTCTGGGGTGTGGGGTTTTTTCCCACTCTTTGTTTGGATGTAAAAGCTATGGACACCACTAGCTTTTCTCTCTCAATACTACTTTATCTGATTTTCTTTTATGGATAGTATTACACAGCACTGACAACTCGTAGGTACCACAAAGGAGCAGAAGAGGACAAATAGCTTGATTAGCCGTGGTCTTGTACCTTGTGTACTCACTCAGGCAGCCTACAAGGCCTCTGTGAAATACTATTAACCTGAAAAGGTAATTTTTTTCACCAGTCCTTGAGGGGTAAAGTGCAAGCTGGTACCTTTGTTATCTTCTATCTGTGTGGCACAAATCACACTACTGAGACAAGTAATTTTACTTCATTTTTTGCCTGGCTTTGTACAAAAACAACTTTTATGCAAACAGGCTGTCAGTCCACCCAGCCCCAGTAATTTTCAAACCCCTTGTTCCCTTCCAATTACATTTGATAGAGCTCTAAACACATCAAGTTACCAGAAGTTCTATGCAAATCACTAACTCTAGTAGAGGAAAGAGAGTCATTGCTCAGCCTGGGACAGCTGGCCAAGCAGCCAAGAGCAGAACACAGCCTGAAGCACGTGTTTGGCCAGAAAGGGAAAATACAATGGAGCCACAGGGAATGTGTGCATGGGCAGAGGGAAGAGAAGATGCTTTTGTGACACAGGACACACTTTGACTTCACTATTCAGCCTGGAGAGGAGAAGGCTTTGGGGAGACCTGATTGTGGCCATTCACTCCTTGGAGGAGCCTACAAGAAAGATGGAGAGAGATTAATTACAAGGGCTTGGAGTGACAGGACAAGGGGAATGGCTTCAAACTGACAGAGGGCAGGGTTAGATGGGATATGGGAAGAAATCCTTCCCTGTGAGGGTGGGCAGGCCCTGGCACAGGTTGCCCAGGGAAGCTGTGGCTGCCCCTGGATCCCTGGAAGTGTCCAAGGTCAGGCTGGCCAGGGTTTGGAGCAACCTGGGCTGGTGGAAGATATCCCTGTCCACGGCATCCTATATTCAAAGGGGGTAGAAGGGGATGAGCTTTAAGATCTTTTCCAACCCAAACCATTCTGGGATTCGATGCTATGGTTCTCCATGCTTGTTGAAGCAATGTGAGGAAAACGAGGTGCAATGTGCTTGTACAGCACTGTGATGCTCCTTCAAAATAAAAATTCACCCTCTCTGCCCAAAGAAATCCAGCTCATGACAATACTGCAAAGGAAAAAAAAAAAATCTTGATTCTTTCACAGTTTTCTTCCCGCCTCAGCACAGCAGTTGGGAAAATAACATCCATCGTATTGTACATGACAGGTAAAGAAAAAAAACCTAACAGCCACATCTGGTATCATTAATACTTTAGCAGACTTCCTATTTCTAAATTAGTACCATTCTGCAAGTAAAATGACAGCTCCTCACAGCGCCTGTGAATGTGCACAGCACAGACACAAACACAGCGGCAGCTGCAGACAGGCCTGACAGGCTTTCCAGAGCCCTCACACGAGCACAGCCTGGTTCTGGGGAGCTGCTGAAATGCCAGGCTGGCATTTTCTCAGAGTTTTTACAGGTGAAAAGTGAGCTAATAAACTCCTGGCCCCCGAGCGCTGGCAGAGGGGCTGTTGTGGGGGACACCTGCGGCTGCAGCGAATGGACCAGGTGCACCCACAGCATCCCCCAGCGCTGCCAGCAGGGCACAGGACACGGGAAACCAGCTGCATTTATTCTGCTGAGCTCTTCCAGCCCCTGTCTGTGGGACCTCAGCACACTGCAGGGCCATTTCCTACCACAGAGTCCTGGGGCAGGGGGAACCTGCCTCCTCCTCGCAGCCCAACTTACTGTATTTCTTTTCAGGGGTGAACACCTGAAAATCGTGCCAACAGCAGAACAAAACACGGTGTCTGCCACGGCTGTGCTCAGCAGGAACAGAGCAGAGCCAGCTCTGACCCTGGCACAACGTGTCTCTTGGCTTCACAAGGCCATTGCTCACAAAATCAGCCTCTTCTGCAGCACAAGCACACACACACACACACACACACACAAACGAGCCGTGGTACAGACCTCAGGAAATATCAGTCTCCTGAGGTAACCACAAGCTTAAAATTAGGCTTGAAGATGACAAAAAAGTCTGTCTGCCTGTGTCCTGACGTGTCTCATCCATCTCAGGGAGTTACCAAGGCTTCATCTCCTCTGCTCACTTGCGTCAATGAGATCAAGCAGGCTCCTGGAGCGACCACAGGAAGTTCTCCACATGGAGCTGAGGCATCTGGAGCTCTTCCCGTTATTTAATTCTCTCTCGGTTGCTAATTCAAAGCACCACAACAGAAAGCAGAGACGTTTCTCAATCTTTCCTCAGGAGGGATTTGCCCGTGTAAATCCCATCATGGAATAATGCCTCTGGACAAAGGAAAAGGTAAAATTTTCCGGTCTCACTGAGCACTTGACTTTTCTCGGGTGCTCCATCTCACTGCCCATCTGGGAGCACCTACAGCCCTACAAAATGAACCCCCAAATAGGGACTGTGGTTTGCACTGTGTGTTGCACAGAAAAGCACTGCCCAAACTGACTTCTGCTGCCTGTAATACATTTGTAGATAAAGAAATCAATGTCCTGAGGAAGTCTTAGAACGTCTCTGCTGGGAATTAATCTTTAAACCTCCTGATGAATACATGGGACACAAGGGTCCCAATGTTAACTAACATGAGAGGTTTCAGAAGGAAAAAAAAAAAAACACCCAAACCCACAGAGGTCAGATTTTAATCTTTGAAATGAAGAAAGGGATCCTTGGATAGAAAAATCCACCATTCACTTGTTTCTACCTCTTTTACCCCTGCTGTTGCTCTGCCCAGACTAAAATCACTCTCATGCAGCCATGCTACCTGAAAAAGCCTGGGGGGATGGATAACCCAGTGAGCTTCCAGATGCTTCTTTTTTTATTTTTTTCCCCTAGTTTCTCTTCATTTAACGTAGGATATTAATTCTCACTTATGCACCCAGTTAAATACAGTCAGAATGGAGGATGCAGAGCATCTCCCAGATCCTTTGGAATCTTTTTAAATATGGAGCTTTCTAAAGGAAAAAAAGTCTGTTTGCACAATGCCTTGTAAAATATGGCACGCATTACCCCCTACACCTTTCCTCCTGACTCCACTTTCATTTGCTGACTTGTGTATGAAGTTGGATAACAAAGTGCAAGGCCCACTGTGTTCAAGCTCTCATGAAACTGCTACTTAGCTGGGTTCTTAACGTGAAACAAAACAAACCAAACCTACAGTGACTGCAATTAGCAGGGAAAATAACCCTACCCATACCTCAGCTGAAACCAAGTCAACACAACCATAAGCACGTTGCTGACCAAAGGAAAACCATCTGAACACAGTAACTGTGGAACTCTCACCAGCTAGCAGATAAACCCCATAAACTCCTAATTAACAAGTAGATAAAATAACTGAAAATCCACAGTCTTGTGTTTGCAGAGGGGCCTCAGAAATCTGGGGTTTTCACAGCTAGGTCTGATTTGCCCTGTGAGGAGGGCACAAAGCCAGTGGGGTTGGATGGGAAAGCATCACTAGGGCTCACCCTCAGAGCAGCTTCCACACACAGAGGGCCCAGTGTCTCAGGACAGCAAGGCACTCGCTGATTTCCCAGAACGATCCATTCAAGCCGAGCGCTGTGCTGGGGGCGGCAGGCCCTGCGCAGGTTCCTGCAGAGCACGGGTGATGTATTTTTGCTGTCAGTGCTGAAATAACAGCAAATGCGTCTGAGCTGGCCCCACCTGCCGAGCAATATGTTCCCCATCCCTCAGGCAGAGCCTGAAACCTCCTCCCAGCCGGCAGGGCAGGGCCAGGCACGCGCGTGCTCTCGTGTGCGGGGTGGGACGTGACACCAACACCCCCGCCGTGATGAGAAACTGCCTCCCTCTCGTGTATGGGGAAAAAAAGAAAAAGGACAGGAAAAAAAGGGTGAGGAGGAAGAAGGGAAAGGATCCCAGCGTGTTAATCACATACATCATTACGGCAATTGGCTCAGAAGTTGGCTCGTTGACGATTGATTCATGAGTTCCTGCTGCAAGCCAAGAAAAGAGAGAAAAGACGGAAATCTCCTTATTTATTTATCTGTGAGTGCAGCAGGAGGCTCTCCTGGATGCTGGGAGAGCACAACCCGGGCTGACCTGCGGGAGGCTGCTCCCTCCCTGCTCCCGTGGTCACGCTGAGCTTCTCCCAAATCCATTGACACCGCCGCTCCATGCCTCCCGTAGTGTTCTCATCACAGACAGGAATTAGCAGGGCAAGAAACCAGGACACAGCCCTTCTCGAGGAGGGGAGGGCCTCGTGTTTGTGGTGGTGCCTCTGCGAACACCAGCAGGTGAATGCAGATGAGTTTCCTGCTCACTCACGCGGCATCGCTGCCGCGCTGGCGGCCCGAGCCGCGGTACCTCACAGGAGCAAAGTGCTTCCCAACCCTCAACACTCAGAACAAATGCAAAAGGATGAGCCTCATCCCATCTGGTGAGCCAGCTCTCTGCAGGTCACATTAAACAGCATAATGAATAGTTTTAGAATAAATAACGTGCAACCCTCCTGTTTCACCGCAAACAATATTTTCAAAGAGCAGCACAATTTGGTTTTTTTTGTAACTGCTGCGTGGCTACAAAGACATAGTCCAAGTGTTAAATTACTTTTTTCTCTCACACCAATTTTACTTGGAAAGAGGTGCTGTGCTTCAGAACTGCACTTTGTGTATCATAATGCAACATAACTATTATTGAGATTCATCTCTCCGGCAGCAGCTTTGCTGTGCCAAATTTCCTATTAAATAGATTCTTCTGAACTTTCACTAACTGCTGTCTACATTGTTGTATTATAAAATGAATCCAAACTAATAAACAGTTATGGCTATTTTCTAACGTGAAAAAAGGGAGTAAATTTCATAAAAGGATGGCCATGAGGTATGGACAATAGAGTCCTTTACCCCTACAGCTATTCTTCCTGATACGATTTATGCAGTGGGACAGTCATAAACCAAGAAAGCAATACTATCAGAGGCTCTAAGTATTCCTGGGGTTTGATACTCAAACGTTTAACAGTTGTTTAAAGCTCCATTCATTTGCTTACAATCTATATAGAATGACTAAAACTTCTGTGGTAGCAGCACAGCCCTGAGCACATACATAAGGGAACCACACCAGGAATGTTGGGAACAGGCTGCTTAGTCCCATCTCTCACGACCACTGCAGATGGCATTTCATTACCTTTGCAGCAAGAAGCTTTACATAGCCTGGGTGGGTTTTTCCTTCCCAGTAATTTACAGCTGTTGTACATATACAAGTATTTTCTACTTTGAGTGTGCATACCCTTGTTACTCCTGTAAGCAGAGATTTTCAGACAACTCTGAAACAACCAAGAACTGACACCCCCTGACACATGGACCTTAAAACATCAGCCACAGCAGAGGAACAATCCATGCCCTAGGGAGGTGATACCTCATGGACAACATGGTAAAAGCTCTCCTTGGCTCACACCGAGCTGGATGGGCACCCTCTGATTGAAAGGTCTGGGTTTTTCAATTCCATGGACTAAAGCAGTTCTGATGGTCTGTCCTTTGAAGCTCCTTGCTCAGAATGTTGTAAAATGAAATGAGTTTGCTCCCACCGGGCCCTGAACAGCCCTCCCATGCTAAAGACTTACGGACGCTGCTAATCTGTGACAAAACCAGAAAGTGTAATTAGTCCTGTCAAACCATCTGTCAGGCCTGAGAGACTTGGATGATATTTGGGAAAAGCATCTGAACATGTGTGCGCTTGTCCCAGGGCCCCGGCCAGCCAAGCTTGGCCAACAGCTGGGAAAGAACAGGATTGGACACTTCTCTTGAAAAGGCCAGGGAAAGGAAATGCTGCTAATACAGAAAACACTAGTCACAGTCACTTCAAAATCCTGTTCCAAACGGTCAGCCCAGAACTGAAAGTACCTGACAGTAATTCAAACTGCACAGAAGCACTGCTGGAGAGCCGTCCTGGGGAGAGCAGCTTCACCACCTGCACGTTTTGGTTCACCATTAAACCACCCCCTACACCTGCACCACCAGCAGCTCTCCAAGAGGAGTTCCTGGGGGACACAGAAGGCCAGGGCTGGATTCGAGGGGAAGGTGTCAGTCCCAAAGGAAGGCCCAGCCCAGAGAGGTTCTAACAGATCTGTGTCCCTGCAGGAATTAGCACGGCTGGTGCTCACGGCAGCTCGAGAGTTGCTCTGTTTTGCCAGGAGAACTCGAGTGGTTCCCTTATCACCTCCACAAAAACACTCGATACATTTCACAGCAGAAATGTGAAGGGAAAAGGAAGGGGGAAAATGGCAGGAGAGCATTTCTGTAACCTCCACCCTGCCACAGGACACAGCACACAGACTGGGAGCTCAGATATCAACACAGAATGCAACAAATAACATAAGGAGGCTGAAAACCAGTCAGGTCTGGTCAAGGTAGAGATCACAAGGCAGGCTCTGACAGCAGCTCCTGACTGACAAGAACTTGGTGGGGCAAACCAAGTGTGCACTTACCACTGAGGTTTGTTAATTTGTGTGGTCCCAAGGGCCAAAGTTTAACAAGCTGCACTCATTGTACAAACTGTCCATAAACACCATGACAATGAGTTTGGTTAAGTTTGTATTTGCCAAAGTTTGCTGCTGTTTCAAAGTAAACATTTTTCACAGAAGAATCATCATGACAGAGTTGAGAGAAACGCTGAGAAACTGTGGAGAAAAAGCAGTTTTTGCTTTTCCTCTAATGGTTTCACTGGTTTGGAAGACTGTCAGTGACTTTTCCCTGGGATGGCCATGGGGTGATCTCACAATCAGTTACCCTGCTACAGTCCAGAAGGGATGCAGGTTACTGAGGAAACAGCCAGTTTGATTCCAAGTACTTTGCTTCAAATCCCTTTGTCATTTGAGGCAGTTTCTGGGTGCTCTGCAAGGACCGATGGCTGACCCCACTGCACACACAGACAGGCTCATGTACACAAAGCCACACACACATCCAGCCATCTCTGGTCTAAAAACAGGTATTTTGATGTAAATCCATGTTCACAGACAACATTTTTGTCTCGAGGAACAGCATGGAGAGGAACAAACACAAACTCTGCCTGGGAGCATCTCTGCCACCCTCCAGGCCACGCTCTAAGTCAGGAGGGCACGAATTTGCACCACAAATACCTGCACCTCTGCATGTCAAACAAGAGGCAAGTCTGGATTCACAGAAGGACCCAGACCAGCCCAGACTGGGTTTTTATGTTACTCAGCTTTGTATTTCAGGACAGAAATTACTGATAGTGTCACCACACCAGGCATGGTCAAAGGTGCAGTCAAGCTTCATAAAAATTTCACAATCCAAGTGTCTTAAATGCAGGATGCATTCAATTGTCCAACTCTTTGTCTGCTTTTACACTCCCTCAAAGCCTGTGTGTTTAGATAACCTTAAAAAAAAAATCAGAGGATCCGATTATTTACAATCACCATCCAGCTATGGTTAAGAAAAATGACAAAGCTTTTCAATTTTCAGGGATGGAAGAGCACGCTGTGACCTCTCCAAACACTGACAGATACTAAAAGATCTCTCAGTTGATTTAACCAGGTTTCTTGAAGTCACTACGTGCACAAAGGGAACATGTGCAGGGATAGAGAGTGAGTGTCCCCATGGTACTGTCATATATACCAAAGCTCTACAGATTATTAATACATGGGCTTGCCCCCTTCATTCTACAAGAGCTCTTGTAATGCCTCAAATTAATTGGAGGAGAGTTCAGCAGCTCCAAAGAGATGATTAAGATCAATTATTAATTCCTCTTCCTATTCCTTTATCTGTATTAAACTTCAAGATGAGAATCCAACTAATGAAACAACAACTGTAATAAAAATAAATGGTACAAAATGAGCTCTTTAATAAAAAAAATAATTAGAGGAAATAATTTTTGTATGTTCTAAATTCCTCAGTCAGACTATCCTGTTGCATTCAATATATCTGAAAGACATATAATTGCACTTTCTCTTTGAAGGAAATGGATGTTGTTTTCTGATTTTTCTTTTAGGGAAAATAAGACAAGTGGAGTTTCAGTGGAGTGCCCTCCAGAATTTCAGGAGTGGCACAAAATGTGGGCAACAAACAATAAAAAGAGATGTCCTGTGTGTGTCTTAAAAAAGACCAAATGTTTGTAGATCCATGTAGTGGCTGAGGAGGGTGTTTGTTTAAGATCTCTGTTTGCTGGAGTTCTCTGGAGGATCAGAGAGTGGGAATGAGAGATTTTCACATCTTAACCAAAGAGCCAGAATGTGAAAGACATGAAGCAGGAGTGGTACTGAGCTGGTAGTAACAAACAGAAACAAAGAACCGAGAGGTTAAAAATGTTATAACTATAATCCTCTTTCCCTTTCAACCGCCTGAGCTTTAGACTTTTAATCCCAAGAGCTCTCCAGTTTTCTGCTATGTCTCCTAGGAAAACCAGAGAAGTCTGGATCTGATATTTCTGAAAGAGAACACACACACACATAAAAAAAAAAAAAAAAAAGGCAGCCAAGAACTAAACAAACAACCTTTCAAAACGTTTTGTACAACCTAACGAAGCAAATGGGACACAGGTAGGCAGCTTTTCTCCCCCTCCTCCCTTGCAGGTCACCTTTATCCCTGACACACAGCAACAAAGGCAGAAAAATGAAAGTTAGGGCCGGCAGCCTGTCCTTAGCTCGTCCTGCTGTGCTTTGGTTCTGCGGGGTGTGCAGATTAATGCGGATGTCACACGGCATATGCCGGAGAAACGCAGCACCGCAGGACGTGGGAGGAAGGCAGGGCTGAGGCTTTGGGCATTCTCATCAAGGTAAAGCTCACAGGCCTCAGATGGTACATCTCCACGGGCTCAGGCCTTTGAAACTTGGATCTCTTCCCTCAGATTCGCAGGCAGGAGCGTTGTGGCTGTGGAATCTGTGCATCTGGCTTCCCTGAGCATGGCATTAGACAACTTTGCCTGAGCGCTGCTGCCTTTGTTTTCAAAACAGCACATGCATTCCCAGGTATTGTGAACATGTGGAGATCCCCCAGATCCCTGATCTTCACAGTCAGGTGCACAATGCAACACAAAGCTTTTGTATGAGCTGGTTTTTTATCTTGCAGAGCAGACAAAAGGCTTCTCAAATAAGCAGAACATAAAAGAGTAATGTGTTGTGCAAATGCTAAAGCAAATTACTGGGGGGTAAAACAAAGTCCAGTGTGAAAACAAGGAGATTTTAATGTACAAAACCTCGTTTTCCAAGACTTTTCACAGAATATTCTGAGTTGGAAGGGACCCATGAGGATCACTGAGTCCAGGTCTTAAGTGAGTGGCCTATTGGGGGATAAATCCCACACCTTGGTGTTATTAGCAACATACTCTGACCAAGTGAGGCAATCTCAGGGGTTTGGGGCAGTCATTAGAAGGTAAGAGCTGTGAAAATGCAAGTCTTCATACATTTCACGGAAGGACAAGGGCTGCACATTTAAAATGACAAGTACTCCTGTCACCTCGGGGTCAAACCCCATTTCAACAGTAACTCACTTTAAATCTGTTACAGCTCCAGTATCAGTAACTGCAACATCCGCACAGTAACTCTCCAAATCATGTGCTGTGCTCAAAACTGGGTGCAGAACCCGCATGTGAACATCTAAAATGATCCCCAGAGATTAGATCAAAGTGGAAGGAAATCAAACACCAAGAGTTAACTTCTGCCACCAACCTCCATCTCAGCAAACAGAACCCTGCCCCGGCTCTGCTCGAGGCATCTGTCCCCAGGGCAGCTCAGCTGAGCAATTCCTGCAACCAGCCTGGAGCAGGGCAGGGTCTGCATTCACCTTTGGGAGCTGCACAGAGCCCTTCAGCCCAGGAGTGCAGGAGCAGAGGCAGGAGATGGGGAAATAACCCACCTGTGGAAGCCCAGCACCGAGTCCTGCCCTGGGAGCAGGGAGGGAACTGGGGCTGAGCTCCTGGTTCTTTCCCAGGAGCTCCCAAGGCATCAACAACTGACTGTGCTCTCAATACATTCAGTCTCTGGAGCAGAAGCCAGCTGACAGGATACTTTATTTTTTCTTTAAATAGCAGCTCTTGGCAGTTTATAAACCACACCAGAATGTATTCCTGCTGCATTCAAGATGCCCCAGCAAACTTTGAGCTCCCTAAGAGAGCAACAGGATGCTCCCCTAAGTCTTAATTACAGGACCAGCACTCCCTGTTTCTAAGGGCAAGGCTCCAAACAGGTTGGGAGTTCTTTTTGGGAGCCTGTCTGCCCCTGGCAGCCTCCACAAGGGCAAGGCAAAACCCTGTTGGAGGGGCTGGATCTGAATTTGCAAACAGCCAAGCCCTAAACAGGAGAGGGAAAAAGGAGAAAAGCAGACTGAAGCCCAACCCCCACAATCCTTGTTAGCCAGGCTTCCTGTTGGAGAGGCTTTATATCCACACATTTTAAGAAATGTAAAGGGAACCATAAACCCAATTCAATTTAATTGGGTGCTCTCCTGACAGAACAGTTATTAATAAGATTGCATTGTACAAACCTCAGTGAAATCCCAAATGCAGTCAGAGACACTTGCAAAAACATTTAACACCCAGCAAGTAACATGCTGCTGGATTGATGCTCCTCTGCTTTGCTCTTCCCCCTCCAATTCTCTCTCTTCTTTTATCCAATTATCAAATAAAAAAAAAAAAAAAAAAAAAAAAGAGGCAAAAAAACTCACTCATCTCGAACAGCTCCTATAAATTATTCACATGATATTACAGTGTATGTCAGCAGTCTCACAGTGTTTAAAAAACTTAACTACAAGCCAATTAAAATGTAAACTGAGAAAGACGGATTGGGTTGGGTCGCTCTGGTGTGAACTTGAGCAGCTCCTAACAATACACACAACTTCTAGACCTGCTAATTTGACAGCTACTTTCATCAGCAGAGGCTTTTTCTGTCTTTCTTTCTTTTCTTTCTTTCTTTTTTTTTTTTAAATGCAGTATTTCTCAGAGGACAAGTCAGTCTGTATCCAGCAGAGGAATCCCCTGGGTCCCACAGTGCTCTACAGGCACCTGGGGTTTGAGTTACTCTCAGGTTCAGATTCAGGTTGTACAGTGGGAAAGGGGTAAAGGGATCTTCCTCTTTTGCTGAAATTCAGCAGTTACTGAAATTTTACAACTAAATTACAGCAATTCAAGTGACAGATTTCTTTAAGGAAAGCCCCTAATTTCTCACAAAAATAAGAATACAGTGCATTCGATTGCCACAGCAAAATAAACACCTTCCAAAAGAGACATTTTGGATTAGCCAGTGTGTGCATCTGGGTAGCAACACTGGACATCTGCCTAAATTGCTTACTGCTGGACTGCTGAGTGAGCCAGGCACCAATTAGCTGTTACAGTGATAATGACACTAATTTTAATCTTCATGGGTTAATTACAAGAGCACCATGAAGTCAGATTGTGAACTCGGAGTCAGAAACGTCGAGGGAAACCTCAAAACCTGAAAGCACTATAGACATAAAATCAATATTGAACAGGGAAATTTAAGGTGTACCAAGCTAAAAACCTAATCAAGGAACCAGAACATCTCGATTTCCTTCTGCCCACCCCGGTCCTGGATCGATGGGCCACCAACAAAGCAGCCACTCCCTGACCCCTGCAGGGGGGACACTTGGCTGTGAGGGAAGCAACCAGCACTGTCCCCTGCTTCTTCTCTCCCCTCTTCAAGGAAAGTGAAAGCTGTCAAAGGTTATTGTGGGACCACCAGAAACTCAGCTAATGCAGTCAGTGCCTGCACTGCCAGCACACAGCCCAGCACCCCGACTGCATCTGGCATTCTCAAGTCATCCTAAATTACAGTTTGATTAGTCAGAAGAGCAGCAAGGACATATTTCCTGCAGGCAAAAAGGTCTGCACATAGTGCAGACAGCAGCATCCTCCCCAACCACAAGTGCTGGGCTTGAGAAATAGGAAGGAGCAGGATGGAGGCCAAGTCTACATTCCCTTCCCTCACAGCATTAATCCAAGAGGAGTGAGTCCATCAGCTAAAGACCAAAGAAAACTGGGCACAGGGAAATGGCTATTGGAGTGACACTGTTCTGAGATGAACAAAGAGAAAAAAGGAAGGTTTTTTTAGAGTAACCAAAGTTTTGTTGCAACCACAACTACTGTGGTTTCCTGCCTGGAGATTTCTAGTTTTGGCATTTTAAATTTTCCATTTAGAGGGAAATAAAAGTATGACATTTTTATATTCCATTCTTAACCTGAAGTAGAGTTTTAAGCAATGTACTTCCTGCAACATGAACCACCTCAGACTGTCCAAACAGCTCTGTCTGCAGTAACCAAGAGGGGACAAATGCAATGCCCAGCCTTTGGGAAGGAGCCCAGACAGTCCAAGTCTGGAGTTTACAGCCACATGCAGCTCTTTGCTCAGGACTGAAGCAAATCAACAGATGAGCATCAAGAAAGAACAGCTCACTCTGCTCCAAAGCTGTCTGCAGGCCTGGGAGTGCTAACCAGAGATGGCACAGCAGTTTTGTTCCAAATGTTCTGTATAAAAAGGGAAAGGGGAAACAAAGCAAGAGCCATTTTTTGGTCCATCTATTGCAAGAACAAAAACAATATAAGCAAAACCTCTCTAATTATTATATATAAAATCACAAAAATACATTGCCCTAATGTTTTTTTATCCCCCAATTCTCACATCTTAAAAGTTATATAACTTTCTATAAATTAAAGCACTTTGAAGATCCAGTGAAACTACTTTTCAAAGGAAAATAAAAAAGAAAATAGGGATCAACCTTTGAACACTCCCAAATCCTCATTTGTAGGATGTGCATGAGACAGAAATAGAACCACCTAACGGGATTCATTTTTACTGATTCAAGTCATGCCATGATTGTAAATTCTGTGCTGGTCAGACAGCTGGAGGAGTTTTCATTTCAGGCCCAGGAAGCAGGGCTTTATTTCTACCAGCATTCACTGCACAGTTTTTCTTTCTGCAAGGCATTGAGAAAATGAAGGGAATTAGGATGTGGCATCTGAAATGACAGCTCCCTGAAAACACTGCTTTCTCTCTACCTGAATTTGAGTTTTTCTATTGATCTTTCCTGCCTTCCCTAATTCACCTCCATTCTGGTGGTGACAGTGCTGATCATACCTGTCATCTCCAGTTCTTCTTGATCCTGCATGAGAATCTGAAATTCAAGACCTTAAATCCCAACAATGAAAGTTCTCACTGCACTAATAACCACACACCAGACATGCTCCCACAGCACAGGCAGGGCTTGAGCAGGGGCTCAGAACCCTCCTGGCTGGGGCTGCACATTGTTTTCACAGTTGCTTATTTGAATGAGGGTTTTTCCTTTCCTTTTTTTTTACAGTCTTCTGATAAAGAGACGCTCTTCTTTCACTTGCCTTTAGAGAAAAATGATTGGATTCTGCAAAGTAACTTAATCACAAAAGCAACAAGATCCTGGCTTTGAGAAATTTGTGTTTTCTTCCTTCACTGCCTTTTAAGCTAATTATTTTACAGCACTTGTGGGAATTTTATCAGTCCCATCACTCCACCTTATTTAAATATCCAGTCCCCATGAACAGACAGTTACTCTAAGTCTATCCACAGATAAACTGTCGTGGTTCTGTCTTAGGGTTCTTGCCTGATAAATGCCTTAAGAGCAACATTCCTACTTACACCAGCTCATTGCAGTGGAAAGCATTATCTTATAATTGATCTTATCTCTGTGTTAAACACTCTTAGCATCATGTCAACCCTCCAATATGGTCAATTACTAGATAATAGTGCCCACTTCCACATGTCTTATTACTGAAAAGGTAAGATCAATAATTAAGAGAACAGAGCCCCATTAAGTGCCGTCACATGGAATGAAGAAATGAAATTACCCCATCTACTTCTTTTGCTGACTCTGAGCATGCCAGACTTGGAAACACCCAAATTCACCAGTGCTTCAGGACATTTTTTTCATCCCCAGCTCTACCTTCACCAGAATTTCTTGATGAATAGAAAGAAAAAAAATCTATTTCTTAGGTGCATTTTATCTCATTATAAAAAAGCAACAAAGTTCTCCCTGCTCTGTTTGAATGTTCATTATTCCTTGATTGACTACAAGTCCCTTTGCTTATTTTTTTGATGATTGGATACAGTTCTGTTGTCTTTCCATTTTGGTGGGTCTTGGTCCATATGTATTATACACATGCCTCAACATTTCAGCTTTCAGCCTTTTATTCACATCACAGAATTACCTGTCTGATTTCCTTTTAGCCTTTGGGGCTGGGTCACAACATATGATATAAAAATACATCAGCTTTAGTGGCTGAATTAAAATATTGATTAGATATCTAAACTGGACATCAATTCACTACCTCAACTAATAAAAGCAGACATAAAATCCAGAATGTTAACCCTTCTTTGAGACAAGAGATGTGCTTCAGCAGGAGCTAATTTTAGCAATTTTAATGTGCTGTCAAGGTTAGGTAGAAGGGAGAAAAATTCACACATAAAATATATTTACTTGCACTACAAAAAACCATCTCATGGTATTCGTTTTGTGTCTCTCAAAGTCATGTCAAGAGAATTTGATCACTTCAATAAAAGGACTATTTACAGAGTGAACAACTAGCAAATCATCCACTCAACCTGTGTCTGGAGAAGTTCAACGCTAAAAGGAAATAACCCATCCTGTTTTGTAGGAAAAACCTAAAACACATGACTTCTGTCTTCCTTCTTCAGCTTTGGCAGGTGAAACTCATTTATTTTGGGGGTTTTTGTACTACTTTCTCACACAACTGTTTGATTCAGTACAGTTTGCATTGTACAACAAAGTTTCCATCATCTCATGTACTAAAAACCAGAACATTTTTAAGTGTATTTATTATTTTCCGCTTGTAACCTCAATGTCACTGTTCAAAGTTTGTGCAGCAGGAAAATAATCTTCTCTGAACTGAAAGGGAGATAAAACCTGTGGACTCTCATACCCCTAGAATGCCTAACCCAGGGACATACAAGTTGTTTACTCTTTGCAAATACTTTAGATGCTGCTTTCTAAACTTCTGAGGACTGACAGAAAACGCTCCTTACATGAGTAAATGTAGCTTTTTTTAAATTAACAACCTGCCACTTCCTGGGAAACTCTACTCAAGAAGAACCTATCAAATGCATTAATGTGAGGAATGGGAATTACCTCCAAAATCCTCACATCAGTTGTCCTTTTTCCCCCTGGAAATCACAGCAAAACTCCCCTTTGTGTGGTTGAAAAGAACTGGGCATAATTCTGATACACTCATTGACCTCAGTGAAAGAAAATGCTTTCCTTATGTTAAAGAGTAAAAATAAGGATGAGAGAGTTTACTGGAATTTTCATACTCAGGCCATGTATGAAAATCTGGCAAGAAATCAAACTTAGTCCACATTGCCCAATGCTGAGCTATTTCCTTAAGCCTTTGATGTCCTCCTTTCTACTCTATTACTCTTATTTTCCTCATTCTGGGATTCTTTGGGCCAGAAAAGGATGACACATGGACATTCACCAGAGCACTTCTGTGTCACTGTGTCCCAACTGAAAATGCCCTCAGAACAATAAGCTTTGCTATGTCACACTGATTCCAGTCAGACCTGGGCGTTGAAACCTTGATTCCTGGTTTTATATACTCAGTCAGGTGAGTTTAAATTACACGTTCACAGGGGCTGTGCTTTCCTAAATCCATGCAAGTGCAGGATTTGGGAGGAATTCCATAGGTGTATGCCATCCATCTCCAACCCGAGCCAAAGCACACATATGGGTGAACACCTACTCCCCACTCCTTCCAAAGCCACACAGACATTTTTACTCTGAATACCAAATTTGAAGGATTCTCTGCTCACTACACACTTCCAAGCTGGTTGTTTGTGCCAGAGCTGCTTCATCCACTTTTAATTGCCACCGCCATAAATGTCAAATTTTGTATTACAAGCAGCGAGTCATGTCTGTGTTAATGACAAAGAAAATGCTTTATGGAACAGATTCAGGGTTTGCACACTGCTCAGATCACCTTCTTTTTTAATATGCTAAGAAATGTCTGTGGTTCTGGGCTTCTCAGGAAAAGATCAGCAGGGCTCCCGCAATAATCACTTGAGACTAAAGATTAGTCTTCTGTATTGCCAAAAAGCTGTTGGAATCTGCTCTCAATCAGTGCTGTCTCCCTTAAGGAAGGGGGGAGAGAAAGGTGGGAAAGTAAAGATCATGTTTTTGAAGTTCTCTGCTTTTAGCAAGTTCTGTTCTATTTAATAGCTTCCAGAGTCAAGAAGGTCTCAGGTAGACCTGACTTACCTAACCACATGAGCAATTAGTTCCTCCAGACACTATGTCTGTTGTAATGTAGTTCACTTAACTTCACATGGTGAATCAGTTCACTTTGATGGTGGTTTTTTTTCCCCCTTCCCTCCTATTATTTCTCTTCCTTGTCTCTCGGCAGCTGCCTGTCTTGACACCTGACCTCCACTTGCTCCATGGATTGACTGCTTCAGGCATGGTAAGGGAATTAAAATCTCTGCCCATGCCCTTGGGAACCTGAATATACCCCCAAGTTCACTGCAAAATCCAGGCCTTGCAAATGCAAAAGGAGCACTGCTTCCCTTGGCTTGCTGTAATATAAGTTTGATTAAGAATGTGATTGCTGTTTCCAACACAGACATCAGTTTCTGATGGATTTGCCTGGGCCCACAGTCACAGCTGGTGGCTTCAAACACAACTCAAAACTTATAAAACCCAGCAAAAACCTGCCTGACCTAGCAACAAAAATTAGCACAAAGAGCTACTTCACATTCTTTGATTTACTTTAAAGCCAAATGTTTTGATAGTCTGCCTAATTGGTCTGGGATTTTGGAACAAAATCCAGAGATTAACTGAACAGGAAATAACACCAACAATGCTCCAACAGACAAAGGGCGACCACAGCTAATTGAACTGTTTGTTGAGGCATCAGCACACCCAGAGCCATGGCAGAGGGAAGGTGCTGCCAAGTACTTGTCTCCCACTGTATAAAAATGTCACTCAGGCACTTGAGTGCTGTTTCCTTCTGTCTGTCACCCCTGTTCCTAACAGAGAGAACTTGTTGCTGCACCTGATCCACTTGTCATCGAATCCTGAGTCAATTAAGCCTATTTTGTCTTTTATTTTTGGAAGCTGTGTATATTTATATTTCTTTCCTCAAACATCACCTTAATAAGGCTACTTTAAGGGACACGTTTGTCTCTTGGTAAAAAAAAAATAAAAATATCAACCTCCTAAAACTTACCTGACCTGCATTTGTTAAATGGTCAGCATGTAGAGACAAAGCAGCAAGTATCTACAGACCTCAGAGCTTAATAACTCTCCTCACCAATGCAAATGCAGCCAACTGAAACAGTTTTTGTTAAAAGGAGTGTCTACAGCAGGGATTTTAATGCAAGCACCATGTTCGGATTCTTTTTAATCAAGCCTTATTATTATTTTTTAATATACCAACCAACTAGTGTGTTGGTTATTCAGTTCCTTCCTGTCCTGTGACACACACACACCCCCCATGGTTTGTTCTGCTCAGGGATTTCTTTGGGCTGCTGCTGCTCCAGAAGCTTTAATCTCGTTTCTGAGTGCCAGGACTACCGTGCACAGGGTAGAGAGCAGGCAGACAGGGGAAGGAAAGACAAGTGTCCCTAAGAGTGCTCTGAAATCCCAGCAGTGACCCCAGCAGAGCCCTGGGACGCTGCAGCTTCCTGCCCCCTGATCCCCCATCCCAAACAGCACTGCCTGCCCTGCTCTGGAGACTCACCAGACACATCCATGAAACTGCAGACACTGCAGATGAAGGACAAATTCAAGCACCTGCTCCCCATCTCAGGGGCAATAAACTTAAAATTTGCCTCTACTGCAGAGAAACTTCGAGCCAGGTCTGACAGCAAATTTTAAATAGATAGCATTAAAGCAAAGTCCTCATATCTGAATTCTTCATGATGCTGTCAAGTTAACATGTTCATTTAACTCTGTTCATTTACCTCCAGCTGAAGTGTACTGGATCAATTTTCCATCTTGTCTATATGCACAGCGAGTCTATTACCATCTCAACAAGACATTTCTGCTGACCCCAAGAGACCCTGTTTGCATCAGTAGCACGTGCAGCTAAAGCCCAGCAAAGATGATATTTCTTGGATGTACTTTTTCCAATTTCAGCCATCAAGAGGCACTAATGCTCATAAAAACTGTTTTTCCATCCCACCCACCCACCCATTCCTACCCATACCACAGCCTCCTACTCAAGGCTTGTGCAGTTTGCAGGTGCCACGGAACGAACTGATGTTGTAGATAGTTGGCTGCTGATGGAGCAACTGCTTCCTGAAACAGGCAACTCCAGGACTGTTCCTCAGAAATGAAACACAGATGACTTCCAGGTAAATCAGCCATCTCCTTAAAGGACCAGTTTCTGGTACTACATTAACAGTGATGACAGCCTGCTCCATGAGGGGCTGATTGCACAGCACTCACTTCACAAGGAATGGCTGTGGGTAAGAATATCAGCACCTCTGATTCTATTCTCTGACTGCCATGATGAAGAGACAATTTGGAGAGATCACGAAAAAACATTTATCAAGAAGACATTGAATCTCACCTGCACCATTTAATTCCAACCACTTTCAACCACGCAATGTGGGCTACGGGGTTCCCACAGATCATGTACTTGCTCTGAGGGAATGCACAATGCCACCCCTGGATTCCTGACACTTCTCCAAAGAATAGGGCTGCAAAGCTCTTTGCAGAAAATGGAAACACTGTTCTAGGTTGCATCAAAGCCATTAGAGAGGAGGAAGAACTCGGGTTAGTGTGCAGGGAATTGACTGATGCCAGTGCAGCCTGAACGGGGATCTGCCATGAGCACTGGGCTAAAAAACCTTTCCCCAAAAAGGGCCAGTTCAATGTACATAAAACAAAACAATGACAGAGATGGGAACACTTTTTTATAAACAAAAGCATTCCCCAGGAGGAAAAAAAAACAGAATTTAACTGTCGGAGTATTTAATAAGAAACAGCCTGTTCCAGTCTCTTCTTCATTTAATTTAAAATAAACATAAACCAGAGCTCTCCTACACAACATGATCATTCCCTCGGAAGAAACAGAATGGAATTCAAAGGTCACCCTGAAAAGTTTGGCTGTTGGAAAACTGAGGAAGAGACTGTTGTCCCTCAGCGATCCTCGAGGAGCAGCTGGTCTGTTCCCTCACACACAGAGTGCAGGATCCCCACTGCAAAGCTCCCCAGCTCCATCACAGGCTCAATGATCACTCAGTCCATCAATCCCAACCATCAGCTCAGCACCCCAGTGATCATCAGAACAGGCCCCGCAGCCCAGCCCTGGGATTTGTCCTCTGGCCAAGGCAGATCCTTCTTAAAACTTTCTCCCCGGTCACTCTAAGGGTGACAAGGACCTCGAGGCAAATGGGAGGGCAGTGAGTCAACTCCCAGTTATTTGTCTAAAGCTATTAAACTGCAGGGCAGGCTCTGCAGAGCACCCAGAGTGTCACTGCATGCTCTGACCCAACAAGCTCTCTGGAGTTCAGCCAGAAGCACGCAGGCACTTCTGATTGCACCAAAAAATAACCGCATCGAAACAGCTCGAAGGCAACCCCCCGGCCCAGTTCCACCTACCTCCATCAACCAGTTAGCCAAACCAATTCTCCTATCTTGCTCTACCTAGTAACCAAACTGCAGCGCCGTGCTGAAACCCACACAGGTCCTTACAAAGACCAGGGTGGAAGGAAGAAACTCTCCGGGCACCACAGCAGCTTTTAGGTGACAAACCTACGTCCACCCCGAGCTCTTGCTGTGCCACACGTGAATGTCTGAGCTGAGCTGCGGCAGCTCCCTCCCCACACTGACCGCTCCAAAGAGCCCGAGAGGAAACCTGGCAAGAAACTCCTTCTACAGCAACAAACCAGGCTTGCAATAAAAGCCATCTGCAAAAGTGCCAATTATCCTGCTCCTCAAATGATTATGTTCCATCCAGTTTTGCTGACAAGCAAGTTATGCCACATTTTAATAGGCAATAAAATGTATTATTAAATAATTAGTAGCTAAGAAACAGAAATTAGAGGGCACTTCCTTTCACATACATCCTCCAGTACTTCAAACTATTGATTTAAAGGCAACTCGATCCTCTGAAGAGGACAAAATGGAACCTGATACAGCAGTTTACTGGGAGACATTTACAAGGCTAATGATTGTTCGCAGAGAAATGAAGCAGAGAGAAATTCTAGAGAATTCCACCCTTCTCTGTTTTGTCTGATCTGTCTCAAAATCCCCCAAAGAGCTAAAATTTCTCCAAATCCGTTCCTTGCTCTGAGCCCATTAATTACAGTGTTAAAGGCAGAGAAGTATTGATGTCTCTCCCCTGCTCCCTCCGTTCCCCCCCAGGTAATGCTGGTACTTGCTCAGCCTTCAAGGTATGGCTGCACTAACTGAGAAAAGCCCCACTAAGACCAATTAAGGCCTTTACTAAGAGGCTGAAAAGAAGACAAATGGAGGCAGAAAGCCCGATTACAAGGAACCTTTGTACAGATGTAAAGCAATTAGAAGAGTCTCAAGGGCTGGCCAGTGCAGTACCTGCTAGTAAAGGATTTTACAGCCTGTCTAAACTTGGAACAATCTGTCTCTCTCTCTTTTGGGCTGAGTGTTAAAGTGAACCCTGTATTAGTGTCATGTATCGGTTGATAGCTCGGTATTGGTTTCCCTGAGCATGTTAAATCTGTAATGCTGGTCTCCAGCTCCCTCATGGATGACAATAGTGTTACACAGTCAGCTCTAACTTACAAGGAAAGAGGATATGTCTGATGTTAAAGCATGATAAAAACCAGAACCAGCTCTTTCAACCTTCTTTTATTTCCCTAATGCTAAACCCTAGAATGTCTCAGATTTACTGCACTGTGCTGCACAAAGTGGCACAGAGTGTGTGAGAAGTGAAAATGTCTGTACTGCCACTCTAATAATCAAAATAAATTCTGCAGTGACTCGGTGTAAGGCAGCTTCTAATCTCAGGCCGCTCTTACTTTTTAAAGAGCAAAAATAACATCAGAAATACACTTCTAAGATATGAAAACTGACCAGCCAAATGGTACCTGAGAAGTTCTCCAATGCACAGATAACCCCAGATGACCCAACACATGCAGACCCCTCTGGGCCCACTTTCCTCTCCCCAGCCCTACACATGATTCCACAAGCCCAGCTCCCCAAAATCCAGCAGGACCTGCCATATGCAGCTGCCTCCTAATTCAGTAATGGTCTGTCTGCTGGGCTCTGGTATGGAATGCAGCACTGCCTGGATGGTGGTGATGGCTCAGACTGTGAGAGGCCACCTGCCCACACCTGGCCTTGCACCTGGATGGCAGGAAGGGCATGGCTGAGGTGTCCTGGATCCTTTGGTGCAGCACAGAAACCAGGAAAGTACCAACACAAATGCCTTAAACACTTGGCAGACATTTATGTGACTGTGCCTGCCCTTCAGCCTCTGGCCTCAGAAGGATGTCATGCAGCCCAGACATCTGCAGCCAAGGGTATTTTGTCACACAGGGATTTCTTGTCGTGCATTCAGGCCATCATGGGAACAACACGGGGCAAGAGACCCCGAGGAGCCACCAGAGCAAAGTCAGCCCAGCTCCACCCGAGGGGAACTGCAGGCTCAGGGACAAAGCTCCTTGGGGTCAGTGGCCCATGTGAAACAGAAATTGGAGGTTACTGGTCTGTGTAGGATTTCTTGTGATTATATTAATGCCTCTCAGGGGCTTTGCTTTTTCATCACTCATCAAGGTGGATGCAGAAAGGACACAGAGCAGGTCTATGAAGAGGACACGAGTTGCTGGTGACCAGTGACCTATTTGCTGCTCAGTTTACAATGTTTGTCAATGAACAAACCTTCTGAGGAAGCTCTGGTAAAGAAAGGTTTCCTGCAACAGTTTCATCAGAGATAAATAGTATAATGCAATGTGTTTAAGTTTTTTTCCTTCCCCTTATCCATAATTTTTTGAGTTAGAGACAGCTCCTTAAAAAAAAAAAACAACACATAACTTGTGATAAAAGATTCAACATTTCTTACTAGGAAATGTTTTTTTCCAAAGGGGTAAGTACTCATCAGTCCCTGCTGTGCCAGAAGGGATGATTTGTGACACAATCTTAACCACCCACCAGCCCGAACAGTCTTTTGAAAATCTAGTCTTTGAAATATTCCTAGATAGACCTGAGCTCATTCAAAAATCTGGTTTCTCCTAAAAATGAGGTCCAGATAAAAACAAAGTAGCACTCTAGTACTTCACACTTGAAATTCAGGTTTAGGCATGTCTGAGGCTTAAGTAAAATGAATCTGGACACCCATCATGGGTACCCTTCACACCACAACCACGAGCCTAAAGGGTTTTGTTCTTGGCAAAACCAACAGTCAGCAGAGCTGCTGCTGGCCAGGGTTAAAAGTCTGTGGAATAAAAGGATCTTCAAACAGCCACCTCTCCCAACCAGTCGTGGTGCTAAAAAATTCAAACCCACAGAGATTATTTCAGAACAGTAGCCCAAAAAACACTACACCAGGCTATCATCTTCAGTAATGAGGCCAGCAGCATACCTTTGCTCCTTGAATTATTTAAGGGCACATTACTCACATGCTGAACTTCGTACTGAATGGCAAAGAGGAGAGGGCTAAAGCACCATCTCAATGCAAACCAAACTGAGTCTACTTAAAATCATTTTATCAGGTGTATCTGCTGCATTTCAACGAGGTTCTCCAAAGAAGAAACCCTTTGTGGCCATTATCTCTCAGTGTAACTCACTGTGCATTCAAATATTTTGTATTCCGCTTCGATTTAAAAACTCAAAAGATCACATGCAAGGAGTAAGTTCTTCGAAAAAAGGTGGATTACATCAGACACCTGCCAGGATTCAATGGGATTCTCCCTGCCCCTCTCCAGTCCCAGGCAGCATTTGCCATCTAGTGCTCTCAGCAAGGAGGATTTTTGATTCTGTGGATCATTCCCCCTCCCCACACACACAGGCACAGTTTGCCTCAGGTAAAGCCGAGGGCAGAACTGCTCTCCCTGGTGCTCTGTCCACGTTCTGGGCTCTGCATCCCCCCCCAGCTGAACCCACCCCCTCCAGTGCCCAACAGCAGCATCTCTGGGATGCCTTCCTGCAGTATGGGGAAAAGGTTTTGAGTGCTTTTGCACGACACTGCAATTTGCCTGAATGAAGCAAAATTGCCCGTGTTTCCCCGAGCCTGTTCCACAAAGAGGCATTCACCAGCCATTCACTTCCACGGGGCCCTGCCAAAGCTTTGCAAAAAAAAAGCCCACTCCAAATTTTGCTCTATTGATACATAAATACAGTCACTTCAGCTAAAGAGCCATCAAGTCACTCCAGGCTTGGTAACTTGATTAAATCTATATGAAGGCAGCAAGTTGTTCTGAACGGCCTTTAACACCAGGGCGGGAAATAATTAAGTTTTAAAGCTGGTGAAAGATAACGCCAGGTCTGTTTTGCTGTTGCACAGCTGATAAAGGAAGGGGTATACAAGTGAACATTAATTAGGTACAAGCAAACAGCTTTGCTAATAGCTCATGTTCTCATTCCCAAAATGTCAACAGCAGATCTTGGTGCCAGGTGCCGGTGTAACATCTCCCATGGCTGGGGCTGGGACAGGGGAATAGGTCTGAGCGTTGGGAGGAAATGCCAGTGCTGTCAGGGGCACTCTGGGATGATGGCACAGGAGCAGGGAACTTCTGCAGAAGGGATTTACCGAACAAGCTTCTCTGTTATTGATGATGAGTGGTGTGTCACACAGTCATTTGCCTTGGGAAGGCAAATGAAAACAGTGAACTGGCATAATCCACGAACCAGAGACTCATTTTACATCACTGGAGCCTCCAGGGTTATCAAACACCTTCCACTCAAACTGCTTTAAAATTGTTACTCAGCCCCCTGCCTCAGTTGCAAAAATTTGGGTTAAAACAGACTTGTTAGGTCAAAGAAGTCATCCCAGTGCTAGAAGTCCTAGAAGTCATCCTGGGTCAGGTCAGCGATGTTGGCATCACTGTGAGCAAAGGCAGGATACAGGATGTGACCACGTTACTGCCCATCAAGCAGCTGCCACCACCTCACCACAGTGAGGGGAAAATACAGAGGGTGGAAACCAAAACATCTGAAGGAGCAGCAGCAAAGTCTAAATGCCAATGCCACTGAGAGGCTGGGATGCAGCATTATCCAAACACACCTCCAGCCAGAATTCAACAGCCAGATGCATTTTTTTTTTGTGGAACTGCCAGAAGTGGACCCTGAAAACCTCATTCAGACCCTCTGGACCATACCCTTGGTGCAGCACAGTGGCATCACCTGCCTCCCAGCCTCTGTGAGTATCCTGGCTTTCCTTAGGAACCCCCTCCCAACCAGGGACCTCCCCAGCTTCCTTGCCTGGATTCCATAGGAACAGCTCAGGATGCACAAACAAAAACCCTGAAGAACTTGTAAATAATGCATCTCTCTACTGACATTTGAACTCCAGTTTAATCAAATCATGTAGGATCCTTTCAAATATCACTTATCCTGTAACTGCAATTTCCAAATCTCTCAAATCCTGGCTTTCCTTTTAATCTCACATGAAAATTGTATTACGCTAATACTGTTTACATCTCATTTCCTCTTTTCCATATAAAAATATCACTAACTACATTTCAATTCTCTCCCACTGCTCTTCTGCCATGCTGTTAAATCCCATGGGGCTTCCACGGCTCAAGCTCTGCTATTTGCTGCTTTCAAAACAGCCACAAGGCCTTTGGCTACAGCCTGGACTGTCACCTTCCCCCAGAGCCAGGGCCCACCACTTCCAAACCAGCCAGCTGGGTGCCCAGAGAAGCCCAGTCCTGCCCCAGGGGGTGAGGGCAGCACTTTTACATCATTCCTTGGTTTTAACAGGAACGGGCTAAAATGAACCTTTCACTCTAAAACCTGTAAATCCAGCCATGCTCACGAAATCACAGATCGTGCCTTGGCTCCAGAATGTCAGTCCTAAGCCTGCTTTGTGCTTTTTAGTGAAGCTTCAATTAATTTTGTGGAGCAGTAGTTTTGCTTCCATAGGGATGGCCCTAAAACCCCTGCCCCAGAATCACAGAGGATCTGGAGGGCCAGCTGGCTTCAGGAAGAGCAGTACCCAGTTCTTGTGACACAGGGGATATCCTGTGAAGAGCCTGCTGAGGACCCAACAAGGATGTGTTTCTATTTTCCTGGAAATGGTCAGGCATTGCTGTGCATTGTGTGCCTGACTTTCTCTTCTCAGCTGAAAGCACATCACACAGACACACCCTGAGGCCATGGAGTGACTGAGAGGCATCACCTGCATCTCTTCTCCCTCTCTCTGATTCCCTGCATTCAACTGCTTTAGGGGAAAAAAGGCTCAGGGCTGTGTCCCTCTTCCCGGGGCTCCAGGGAAGCCATTCTGTCACAGCCACATCAGTTTTACCTCTCTGCCTTTCACTCCAAAACAAACGACTTTAACTCATTAGCAGATAAATGCAGGTTACATTTCCAGTAAATCCACTGGCAAAAGCAAACCCCCACAGACAGGCTTTGCATAAAGTAGTTTTTAAAGGAGATATCTTTAATCACTGTATTTACCTTTTGATTTTCCAGATAGAGACTTTCAAGTAGCAAAGAAATGAGGGCTGTTAAACTGCAAAGCCTTGTCAGGGAAAGAGTGGATCAGGTAGGAAGGACCCAAAGGAACCCAGAGCTGCCAGTGGCACAGGTCAGCTCACAGAGGTGCTGGGTCCAGTATGACACTGGTTGGGGTTTAATCATAATCAGTGCAGGGAGGGCCTGAGCTAAATATGCTGCTGCACATGGGGATGAGGTGAGCTGAGAGCTACCCCACTGCTCCCAGCTCCAACACAGCTGGATTCCCTGGCACTCCTTGCCCTGCCCTTCACTTTCCCCTCGAGCCTCTGTGCACGAGGCTGTCTCTGCTCGGTGTCAGCACAGCAGCAGCGAGAGATGGATGAGCTGTGCTGTGCAGATCCCTGGACCTCCTTAACCTTCCAGACATTCTCCAACTACAAAACAAAATCATTATTGCTGCTGAAGAGCAGTAGTACAAACACACCAGGCCAAAATGGGCCCAAACTGCCCGTCCTTCACACTTGGATTTCTCCAAAAGTAAAGGAAAAAGAGGGTAAACTCAACATTTTTTCTGAGTTTAACTCTACTGTGAAGGTTGATACCAATCTATAAACAAAACTATGTGCAACAAGATTAAACATTGTTTTCCCTTGCTTAGACTGTTGAAGACAAAAGGAGCAATTCTGGCCTGTTTGGGTTGCTCAGTAAGATGAGCTACACAAGCAGCAAATGCCATTCTATTTACCATCTCCCTTTCTGTGTTCATTTCTAGGAGGATATCCCTACAGGGAAATACAGAGCTTAGAAAAACTGGGATTTCGAGTCCAGTGTTTGAACAATAACTTCTCAGAATTTCATTGGTGATTTTGGCCTTCTTACATCTGCCGCCCACATCTGATTTATTTGCCACAGGAGAATTGCCTCTTTTCATGGGAGAATTCCCTCTATATTTCCATAAAAACGCATGATGAGGTCCAAGTCTTCTCCTCCTTGCCAGTCCAGCTTCATCAGGAAGGCAGGTTGCTGTTTCTTTAAGGAATATCTCAGCAGAAACACACAAAATCCTTGGAATCAGTCTGAAAGAGAGGCCAAGGACATTCCTTCCCAAGCATTAGATTTGGTTTCACATGAGATGATTAGACTCATCCATGCTAATTACACTAGAAAGAACTAATTAGAAAAATCTACCATTCAGCTAATGAGGGCTGGGCCTTAACTATCTCAGTGCTTAATTTTTCAGGTTGTAAAATATTACTTTACCCTCCTTCCCCCCTCTCCTTGTGTGCCATCACCGCGTTAATTCTTGTAATAGAGTTGATCATTAAATACCTGCTAAAGAAATATTTGTTAATACCTGCAAGTGCCACAGTTTTAAACCAGCTGCACACTGCTGTAATTAAAGGATGGAGAGGATGGGCTCCATTCTCTGCCAGTCTGGGAGCAGCCAAAGGACCTACCTGCAGCCTGCAAACCTGAGTTAGTGGCGAGGGGCGACCCTCAAACTGCTTAGGAATTCTCTGCACTGTTTCAGAGCAGCCTTTTCAATAAATATACTTTTTCCTTCCCTTAGGAATAATGCAGGAGAAGGGTTTCACATGTAATATTATCAGTGTGGGAGGAGAGTTTATTAAAAAGCAATGATAGCACCTGATAAAGACTGACATCTCTGCCAAGGGTTAGAGCATTTAGCAGGAAGCCGATGGAATGAGCATAATGAAAAGCTAATAAATCAGAGTCCTTCATTACACAATAAACTCATTAAGCTACTCGTTGAAAATGGCAAGCCAGACATAGCACAATATTGTTAGACTGGTACTGTTAAAAGCTTTCCTGGAAAACACAAATTCAAAGCCAGGCTTTGAGTTTTGCTGTATTTACATACTTAGTGTCCATTTGGAAGTTTAATGAAAGATATTAGGAAATATCTATGTGATGCAGCATCCATTCAGCACAGAAACTGTGCTTTTCCAAAGAGGATTCTCAGCCAGTCTGGCAGGGGCCCAAGTCCTGCACTCCCTAAGATGATGTGTGAAATTAGTGTAAATTGAAATGCCAAAACTTCCTTTTTTTTTTTTTTTGCAAAAACCTTTGAAAAATCAGACGTGTTTCTATATCAGATTTTTATTTTATTCATCCCCCATCCCCACTTTCCCCTGAAGCCACTAAACTAAATCTATTTAAACGTATGACCAGCATGATTCTGATTTTTAATAGGCTTAAGAAGACCCATCTTGAAATCCTCACTGTGAACACCACGGAGTGTAATGAGAAATCCAAAACAGGGCAGGTCTCTGATGTGTGTGAACTTCATGACAGAGGCTACAGAGGAACTGAACACCATTGCAGTCATTCTTACTGCAGCCACACTCATATAAATCAGGAGTAAATAGTAAGAAATTATTAGAATTAGGCTAATTTCTTTACATCTTCCAGAATAGGGCCAATGTCTTTCAAAAAAATTTCAAGCTTTATAATCTTGATTTTTAAAAATATGCCTCAAAAGGCCTTATTTATATTTTCTATCATCTACTACTCTAGAAAACTCAAAATAGATGATTATATAGATATAGATATATACAAATGCACGGAGTAATACAGCAAATGCTTCCCTTCACTAAATGGCTTTGTTAGAACACACATACTTCTGTTTCTAAACCAGAAAATCAGGGGTTTGCACTGGACAGGAGAGCAAATCCATGCAGTGGGATTACATGGGGAGACAGATTCCACTGGAAGGGTTCAATTCAGGGCCATTCATTGCTGCCATAATACAGGAGTAAAGCCAGGGACCCACACCCAGGGAATTGCCTGGCAATGACCTGACTTTCCCTCTCAGCAGGGAAAAGCAGGAGGCACTTTTTTGAAACGGATGAAGTCAACGTGATGTCAGAAATCCCAGAACTGGTCACGGTGAAGTGTGCCCGAGGTCAGGCCATGGGGAAGGAGGACATTGGTAGAAGGGTAGTTTAATAAGGCAAATTAGTCAGAGCTAGAGATTTTAATGGCTTTTCTGGCTGCCTTTGGAACAAAAGCAATATCTTTGCAGGTAGAGAACCACCCTGCCTGCAGCTTTGTACACACAACCAACTTCACACACTGTGTGTGCCAAGGACAGCTCTTCAGGAGCACACACTGCTCCCTGGCACCACTGCTGTTACCTCTGCCAGTGCTCACCGTGGCCTTCTGTGTCAGCAAGGAATTCCACAGGTGCCCCAGCCCAAAAGGACTGCTGTCCTTAACAGCCACGGTCACGTCTTCGGGGGTCAAGTTTACTCCCCACCAACATTCACGTCACCTTTGCAAATGACCACTGGCAATAAAATGTCCCAAAGGCATCTGGGGACTTTACTCCCATGTTGAATATGGCTGTGGATGGGGGGTTCTGCCACAGGGAGGTGGGTGGCTTGTGGCAGATGCAGAGTTACAAGCCCACCACGGACTCTGCTGGCAGAGCTGGTCGTGAATCCGACGTGTCTGGTGCTGGCAGATCAGAAGAATTTTTCCCTGCTTTGTAAGATTTATCTGGGGAAGACCAGCTGGTCGGTACTGGAATCATCTTTTCAAGTTCACTACAGACCCAGATCATAAGAAGAGATGTAGAGAAAGAGAGAAGCTTCCCTTTGTGCAGAAGGTACGAACTCACCCACCCACTGCCCACCCACTCCCAGAGTCACAGCCTCACAGAACGTGCTGAGCTGGAAGGGACCCAGCAGGATCAGAGCACCCTTCCCGTGTGTCTGAGCACAGCTTGGCTGAGGTCACCTCAGTGCCACTGATTCCCAGGGCACAAACTGCACGTGGGCCCTGCCCACCCCAGGCCACTTCACCCACAAATTCTGGGCTTGCATTTGACAGAGGTACCTGGGAACTGCCGTTCTAAGAACAACAACCCTCCCCCCAGAAGGAGGTTAGGGGAAGGGAAGGATCTGGCAAGCCAGCTGCCAACAGTGCAGGGTGAACCTAATCTTTAATTTACCTACGTTTAAAGTAAAGATGTGGGGCATTAAGATCTTACTAACTCACGGGATTTAATACTTAGTATAATAATAATAATAAAAAGCTTACATATTCCACCAAACAGCCCCAAACAGGCAACCTTTATTATCTGTTATGTCAGCTGTGCCTAAAAAATCAAGCGAAACAGTGTGTACCCTTTAATAGTTAATCCTCTAACATGTAATTAGGCATTCACATGACAATCAGAACAGGACTATATTTCATGTTTGCCTTCCCTTTCAAAGTGTCTACTAGAGGGGCACTTACTCTGTCAAATCTGCTATAGTAATCAAAACATTGAAATTACTTCTTTCCACACTAAATATACTGGAACTGGTTGTTTGATTAAATGTAGAGCAGAGAGTGCAATTTGCTAAATTACAAGTATTCTGAACATGTAAATATAGTTTAATTACTGCAATTAAAGAAGATTACTGGAGATTGGCAGATGGGAATGTAATGCTGTTTTAATTAGAGTTTTTAATGCACTGTAACATAAGCATAATATTAACCCTTTATCCTGGAAAGGGCTGGCTAGTCTCTGAAAAAATATCCTTTGAAAAATGCACTAGAGCTGGTGTTTCATAACAAGACTTCAAGTCAATTCAGAGCAAAGCGCCAGGATGATTTGGGAGAGTTTCAGCTCTTATTTGTGGTACAGGCACTGCAGAACAGGCCCATTCTGGAGCAGCCACACGAGGTGGGCACGTTGTTTGTGCCCCAGATGAAAGAACGTGTGAAAACACAGCGCTCGAGTAGATGGATTGTATTTCATAAAGAGTGCAATCATAGCTACATCACCAGAGATTTAAGATTCTTTCATGAAAGTTAAAGTACCTCACACTCCCAAAGATTTACAAAACATGAAAAGAGAAAATGTTTCAAAATGCATTAGTTCAATTCTGAAAAACTGCCGCACAGAGACACAGAACAATATTGCCCAGGGCCTGGGTTATTACTACTCAGCCTCCAGAACAGTATTTGCTTCATAAAGTAATATTCCAGAATGTACTAAGCAATTTTTGTCATCTTGAAAGCTATCACTTGCAACATTTTATCCATTTAAGTCAATAGTCCATTAGAAATTCTAATTGAAAGTTCAATACTCTGCTTGGAATCTTACAATAGAGGTTGCCTTTGGAAAGCCATTTAAAGTCTTAATCTCTTTATCATTTGGTATTTTGAAGCCTAACTTTGTTCTTGTTAGGCAGATCAATGGCATTAATTTACAAAATGGGGGAAAATGTCACCCTTCATCCTTTAAATCTCAGTGCGGCGAAGAGCAGCGTAAGCGAATCCGACGGTTGCTCTCCCATATTAGCAGAAAACGGTGCCATGGGAGGTTTGACCTACAAATTTTAATTACTGCATGAAAAATTCAGTTCCTGGAGATGAATAGAGACTTGAGGAAAAGCAGAAGTCCACCTTCTGAGTGACTGCAGAGCTTAACTCTTCAAAGGCTGCGGCGGTGAATGGAGCAGCATGGGTACCTTCAATAGGTAGTGGCTGTGAGGGGCAGGATCAAACTGCACAAGCAACAGAAGAAAGGAAAAGGATTTTACCTACAAAGTAGCTTTATGGGTGTCCAAAATAGACGGACACCGATACCATCCTCCAGGGCAGCCAGTGTGGTGAGAATTTGTTTTGAAATGTTCCTGACTTTGAGATAACTTTCCAGCAACGAGTTCACACTGGTGGGGAACTCTGGGCTTTGCAGAAATCCATGAAAGCTTTGCCACGTTATCAGCAAAGGAGGATTTCACCTGTGCTCTTTGCCTCCAACACCAGGCAAGCAGCACGCAGCAATGCCAAGTGTTTTGAACCAGTGTTCCAACTCCAAATCAGGGCAGGGAGGAGTCAAATCCTAAAACTGATCTGTGGAACACTGCCAAAGAATGGCTCAGTTTCATGATATAGCAAAAAAACTAGGTGGTTCCATAGGCAATGGGGAAATGCCCCCTCAGATTACACACACTGACACATTCCACAAATTACCGTGCTGCTCTGCAGGTGCCACAGGTTCAGGATCACAGCTGGAATTTTTCCATCCCAGACACTGTGATTATTTGGGCTGCGGTGATGTGGGGTGGACAGAAAATTCTCCTGTTACCTAAACCAGAAATTAAGGATTTGCATCCCTGTTTCAGTGATGGCTATGTCAATGGTAGGAGACAGGAAAAATAAGGAGAGCAAAAGAACCCCCAGAGCTGTGGCTGACTAGGGGTGTCAGCAAGCACACTTCAATGATTTGTGTGCTTAGGAGAGAGAGAGGGACAGACAGAAATAACTCATTCCAGTTCTTCCCCTGCTTTTTACACCCTCCCAACCACAACTAGTTTCAGCACAACTTGGTATCAACACCATGAACTTTCTGCTCGAAGCTGACTCTGGTCTCCCTCCTTCAGAATTAAAAGGCAATTGGAATCCAGAAAGTGGTGATATTGATATTCTCTTTCCTGTGGGTTACACCGCTGTGACACAAAGTAATGTCATTTATTAGCATAGCCCAGGTTTAACGTGTCTTTGCAGACTGTGAGTGTGACCTTATTGTGTTGGGTTCCCTGCAAACACAGAGCGAGGGAATACCCTGCTGTCAGCAGCACAGAGCACACATGGAGGAAAGGAAAGGGCAAAGGGACAGGAAAAAAAGAAAGGAAAAAGGGAAAGGGGAATGGGATTGGGGAGAGAGGAAATGGGAAAAGGAAGAGAAAGTCTTTCCATGTGAAGACTGTCAATAACAAAGCAACGGCCAAGTAAGGAGAGGAAAGGAGCTCCTGTGTGTAAGCCCTGATATACAATCTCAAGAAGTATTTTTTGTATCAGATGAGAACTCAGACCCCTGTGGCTCTTGCACTGGCTAAGCCAATATTGTCCTTCCCACTTGAAAGAGAAGCTTCTTCCCCTTCCAATGCCCTGACGTTCAAAACACGACCCAGCACGATCACAAGATTTAGTCACCTTGGCCACTATGGTGGTGATCCAGCCTGGAAACCAACCTGGGTATGGTTTCTTTACAGCTTTGGAATTTGGTTCAGCCTTACCTGAAACTGGAAAGCTCTTGACTAGAGCCCACTTAAACACCATGAAGACTGGAACTGTTAAAAGGTGCCACACATGCAGGAGTAAACTTCCAGTTCCTCCTGGTCTCCTGAATCCTGAGACTACAGACAGGGACATGAACCATCACTTAAAATCTTTACACTGTATCTTAATAGCAATATTAATTAACACCCAGCCATTAGCATTATGCTTGTTGGTAGAAAACAGCGTTGCTCTCAGCTTCACCTCCAGATACTGACTGAAATTTAAATAAATGTATTATGGTCATTATCTCTTTGGTGCATTTAGATAATTAATATTTATTTCCATTTCAAAGTAAAGGATTTCTAATGTCAAAATACATTTTCCTCCTTTGAGAGTCTCTTAGGTAACAGATTTCTTTTTTTTAGGCATTCTTTTAACTATTTCCAGGGAGAAAGGAAGATATTTCTAGATTGTGCAGGTTTCACACAGTAAAAAAACATTTCCATGGTTTGAGAAATCACCACGAGCTTGTTTTCGGTGGTGGTTTTTTTTTTTTTGTTTTGTTTTGTTTTGTTTTGTTTTGTTTTGTTTTGTTTTCAATGAAAGAGATCATAAAAACTTGGTGTACCTTGGGAGTCTGCCCCCAAACTGAAAGCCTTAAATAGGCTTTACTCCTTCCTGGCTTTGAGGATTATATCTCAGTAGTGGCTGAGAGCCTCAACTTCAGAGCCCGAGGTGCTTCACAGGGTTCTGAGTCCCGGGTGCTGCCAAGGAGGGGAAAACAAGAATCTCAAGCTGAGCGTGCACAAAGAGGCAGAGCCGTGGATCCTTTCCAGCAAGGCTGGTGGTCTTGGTTCTCGACTAGGAGCACGCTCCACTCCCTGGAATTGGAGACATTTCCCAGTATAGACAAGGCCCTGGAATAATCCCCAAACCTGTCTGCGTGGGAAGGGTTAAACCAACCTGAGCAGTGAAACCCCTGCAGCTATCTCATAAGCCAGCGCTTTCAGACAAATTGAGCAAAATAGTCCTTTCAGCTCAGCAGGCACATGACTCGCTGCACAAAGGAGTCCTTCTAGAAATCCCATGAATGCCCCCATTATCCCAAGGATTGAGCACAGAGCCACACATTTCACGCCCACTGCCACCTGTGATTAGCTTTTTTACAGTTATTATGGAGTACTTTGATGGTGATGATTGTTTAAAGGCCTCAACAAGCCTGCTAATGTGACTTGAGGACTTGACTCCTTTTCATTCCCTGGTTGCTCCAGCTATCACTCTAATTTACTTTAGGCAAAGGGGACAATAAAAAAAAAAAAATCTACTTGGAGAAATCACTTAGCATAAAATTGACTCAGTCTCTTAAAGAAACCCATGCCGGGATCCCATGTTAAAGTAAATTAGATATGTGATCAAACAAAGCCAACAGTCATTTGAGCTCTGTACTCTTGTGTAGCACTTTAAATTTTAACAGAATCACCCAAAGAAAAACAAGGAAGAAGCAAAGAGCGGCTCGGGCCAATTGGTTCGCCTGGAACTTTGCTCTGCTCTGCTTGGTGTTTTATGGTGCAAATGTGAAGCAACATGTTGGCTTCAGGGGAAAATGTATTTCACTGTTTGCAAGAAGTGCTTCCAGAATGGATCATATTGTACCACTCAGTGCAAAATAAAGGGATACCAAGGGAGCTGTAACGTGAATTGGAGTGCATGTGAGAAAACGAGGCTCCAGCGGTGCTGAGCAGGGGAGGAGACGGATGGGGATGTTTTTGCCTTCTGCAGGGAGGGTGTGTTGATCTTAGTCTGGCAGCTGAAAGCAGCAGATAGGGGTGCACACAGCAGAAGTAACTGAGCAGCAGCACGTAAGTTCTCCAAGAGTTCTCCCCTCCTGTTTGTTACATATGCTCAGTGGAGTACTCAGATGTAGCTGTCAGTGTCTACCACGCCAAGCTGCTCTCCCGTTTCACACTTACACATCTCTTCTACCCCACAGCACATTTCTTTCTGCTCTCAAGGCACTTACAGAGGTAAAGGCCCACGACACACTCAAGGAGCCCCTATAATTGTCCGTCAAAATCCTTCTTCTGAAGGTTGAAAATGGGTTTCTCGCTCTGTCTTTGCCCTTCTGTGCTGTCAGTACATCCCATGGTTAGAGCCCCACAGGAAAACACCTGCTGCCCAAACTGCAGACCTGGGGAGCAGGTGAATGTGATCCAGAGAAGGAATCAGCTACAGAGGCCAAGCTGACTGACCTCTGCCTCCACAGAGGAGCAAAACCATCGCCCTAATTTAAAACCAGTCATCAACATCCTTTAAAGCTTGTCATCAGTCCCAGCATAAAGTGATGTAATTTACCAAATCACCAAGATTTGATAGCAGGAATGTTCTGCTGCCACCCCCGTAAACAGGCTGGGTTCAATTACCTGAAGCAGCTATTTTCCTTCAGAAGGCCCAAGAAGCAGCCCCAGCTTCCCCATGTAATAGCCACTGGAATTACATGTGCTACAAGTATTTTAAGTACTTTTTAGAGAAACAGAGAGCAATAGATGAATAGGAGTAGTTTTGGCTTTCAGAGTAGAGGAAAAAAGATGAGAAGATTACACAGCTTTTCTGGGGCCTAAGTGCCTCTCATGTATGGTCATACAGTGCTGATGAGCACATTGCTGCTGATTCCATCCATTACTGGCATTTTGGGATCTTTGTATTCGCATTTACTTGCAAAAATCAACATTCATTAATTTGCAGCAACTTGATGAAAACTGGTTTAGTGCCCTTTGTTTTCCTGGTGCTTCCAGTCTCCTCAGGGCTGTAGCTTGGTGTTTTTGGTTCACTAAATCACTGCCTTCCCGAGTCATAGTGATTTAATCTCCAGGGCCCATGCCCATGGATCAAGTGTGCAACTCTGTTGCACCAAAATTTCTGGCACAATGAACCAGTTTGCAAAAAAAAATACCAAACCACAAGAACAAACTGATAAACCTGCAGTTTTTTATAAAAAAACAAACAAACAAACAAACTACGAACTGGCTTCCACTGCAGCCCCATAAACATGTTTGTATACTGTGATCAATACACAAGGTATGACTGGGTTGGGAAGGGCAGGAACAGGAATACACCTTGTAATGTCCAGAGACAACTTAATCCAGGGACTCTCTCATTCAGCTCTACCCTCTGCTCATCCTCCCAGTGGAAATGGCATGGCTGGCTGTGCTTCTGTTCAGTCTCATTCAAAGACATTTTTCAAAAGTCATTCTCTGAGTAAAAGAATGAATGAAAACTTGGTGTTATGCATTTGTGTGGAGAAGCTGATGGAGTTGTGAGGTCCAGGTGAAGCTCTAAGAAGTCACCAGGGTGCAGTCCCTCTCCCCTGCTACAGCTCCTGAAAATTTGTTGTGTCTGAAAAGATGCTGGTGTATGTTCAGCTTTCCCCTTACTGGCACCAGTGAGATCCCGTACACAGAGGCTCATTTTCATGATAATTTCAATACTCAATGAGACGTTATTTTCTATGAAATTTGGCTGAAATATGTCAATATGCTTCAAAGCTATTGACAAAACTAGAATGCAACCAGAGCATGATCACTGTGGCTTTGCTTCCACAGGATTATCAAATCTCATTTCCTGCCCTTCATCCTCAGATCCAGTCTCGTGTCACTGGTGTTTGCATCTTTAAACGAGGTGGCTGAGCAGCCACACAGGCACAACCCCATTCTAGGGATGTCCAACAGCAGTGAAGGGAAGAGGGGCTATGCATCCTCCATCTTCCTGGGAATTCTGTGCTTGGTCTGCACCGTTCTTGCTTGGGCTCCTTCATGGACATGGGTTTAATTGTGCCAGAGCAGTTCCTATCAATGGAGTAACACTTGCATTTGCACAGGGGCTGTGTCCCATTTATCATGAGGGGAAGATGGGTACAGGCAGCAGCTTTTCCATGAACACACCACACATGATGCTCTCTGGAGTTCCTGTGGTGATAGTCTAATCCAAATTGTCTTCCTCAAGTCAATTGTAAGTTCTCTTGTAAGAAACAACCCTCTTTTCCTTGGCACAGCCATCAGTCTCTTCCACTACTGGCCAATCCAGGCTAATTCAGGCAGAATATTTGTATTTGGTGATAAAAGACAACAAGGACTCTGTTTCTTCAGGTTAAATCCCAATTCCATCATAATTCAGTGGGAGTTTTGCCACTGACTTCAAAGGGCCATGTCCTGGGAGAGCAACATGATCCTTGGGGTGTCCAGGGGCTGAAAAGAATGGCTCCTTCTGGAGCAAAACTCGGAGAAGTTTAAAGCTGATCTTTCATTAGAGGCCACAAGGTCTGGTGTTCCCTAAAAACATGCCAAATAACTGCATCACTGGAGAGTTTTAAAAGAGCTGTTATTTTATGCCCTAGTCATTTCAAAGCAGATTGGGTTAGTCTGGCAACAGCAATTTCTAAAGGAGCAACATGAAATATTTAAAGATTTATAGAACAAGTGGCCCACTTAGGGGCTCATCTAAGTTTTACTAAACATCTCTGGTTATGCCTTGCTATGTCAGCAAAAGGAGGCTGAGATTTAAATAAATAAAACCTAGCAGAATGTAATAACAGGCAGGAAAAAAAAAGTATGATACATCAAGTTCCTACTGAAAGGAATATCAAGCTCTAAGTGATCTCTGTACCAACAGCTCTGCTTTTCTCTGCAGCTGAACAGGAGACAGCTTTAATCTCCAGGCTGCATGTTATTTAACTAAGCTGAAATTGTTTTCAGTGATGTGAAGTGCATCCACTAAAGATAATGATCCTGTTTTGGATTGACTCTTTACTTTTTTAACAAAGGGGGACAGGTGGATATACTGCGCAGAAATGTTTTTCATTAACTGCAGCGAGTCATCACAGTGCCTAGTTGCACGAAACACAAATTTGTGACATTCCTGACAACTGTTTCTTGTTGCTGCCTTCCTCTCTCATCAGTGTGTTATGGCCTGTTTAGGGAGGAATTTACTCCAGAAACACTGAAAGTGCCCTGGGGTTAAATTAGCCACCCATGCCCAAGAGCAGTGGGCCAAATCTTCACTTCCAAAAAATGACTCTGAATTATATCACAGCTTTATCTGCACTGACAATTCATTCCAATTCTTTTCCTCTCAGAAGGACTTTTTAAGTAACTGCTTAATCGGATACTTAAAACCTGAAAGGGCAGATTTAATTACTTCCCTAAATTAGCAAGAACTGCGTCCCACTGTACTGGAATGACCCCCAGTTCTGCTTCAGAGCTGACCATGAGTTAGAGAAGGGCTGAGGGTGATGATTTCTGTTCAGTTACCCTGTTCAGTCTGCACTGCTGATGTGTGTGAGTGTGCAAGGACAGCTGGAGCTACATTTCAAAAGTTTTCACAGCACAGGAAGGCAACAGCACCCTTAACCTGCCACTTCTGCATCCTCACGTGCCTTCTCTCCGACTTCTCTTCCCACAAAATATTTGGCTGGTGGCTTCAGCTCTACCTCCAGCTGAGATGGCCTATCAGACTGTTCCCAAAATTACCTTGTCAAGGTTATTTTGGGAAGCACAAACACAATGGAATACCACTGTTACAGTCCACATGTACAATGATGCGGAGCGTGCCGGAATTCTCTCCGATGTCATGATTTTCCAGGTAGTACATGAAAGCACAAACCTGCAAGGGTCAGCATTTCCTTCTGGAGTGAGCACAGGTCATGTGCACAAGCAGTTACTGCAAGGTACAATCACTGAGTTTAATTTCTGGGTACCATTTATGGTTTTAATCTATGGGTTTGCCTTCTAAATGCCAGAGGCCTGCTTGTCCCAGTCTGAGGTTATTTGTTGATATTCAGCTCCCAAGTATTGCAAAGTAAAAACGAGAGATTTGCAGTAATTGTTGACTCATTAGGCCAGGTGACCCAAAGTTGAATTTGGGCCCTTTTAATCCCTGGGGAGAAGCTGTCAGATAAAGCTTAGAACTTCAGCAAAACTGAAGAGGCATGATGGCAGCCCTAATTAATGGGCAGCCACAAGTGCCATGGGCACCCAGGGCCATATGGAGGCAGATGGACCATGCAATGCATCTACCTGCAATACCTCATTAATAACCTTCCTAAATTGCTGTGAGCCCCTGAATACACTGCCTGTGCCTGAATTTTCATCATCCTGAGAGACCCCTGCACGAGTTTCAGCTCCCTGATGTCCCTCTGTGCCAGCTGATTTTCTGACCCTTTTGCATGATGCACAACGTGGGGCTCCAGCATTTGCCTCTGTGTACTCCCACAGCCTCCATGCTAGGTGACAAATTGTTGGCAGCATTCACAGGGGAGGAAATCCTCTCCTGGCTCCTGCCAGAGTGGCTATTTTAGCTCTGCCAACTGTGCAATGACAAGAGGATCGGAGGTTCTTCTAATGCCACTGCGTCTTTTCAGGTTAATTTATGCCTTGTTCTTTATGCCTGCTTAGTTAAGGACATGCTGCAGGTATGGAGAGAAAAATGTCACAGAATCACCACCTGGCTCCTCTGTTTTGATCCGGCTGGCAAATGCCAGAAGCTCTGAACAGCAGGTTGCTAAATAATAAACAGACCATGTCTTTAAAAACACCTGGTGCTTGCTGAAAATGGTCATTTTGTATCTGGTTAGTCCCTGGCACAGGTGCCAAGCTCAAAGACACGAGTCTCCCCTTTCCTTCCTCTGCCCACTCTAGTAAAACCATAAAAAGTAGAAGACACAGCAGCAATTAGGTGCAGTGAAAGGGTAGAACTCAGCCTTCCAGCCCCAAGGAACACGAGGAACAACAGCAAAAACCCCTGTTCTGAGTGTGAAAACTTCAGGAAAGGGAAGGGGAAAAAAAAATAAATAAACAAGGATGAAAGAAATGCCCAGTGGCAACCATTTTCAGTGTGACCTAGTGAGCTTTCAACTTCAAACCAGTCAGATCAAGAGCTTCCCAGCGGCGTCACCCGGGGATCTGTCACTCACACATCAAGCCTCGCTCACTCTGCCTTGTCTCACGCAGACACGCTGCCAGATACAGAAATATCACGGCCTTCTTGCATGACAAGGAAAACAAAACAACACAAAACCCCCCCAGCCCAACAGCAATCGTGAAGCCCGAGAGCACTGACAAGCCGTGACCCCATTGTCCACAAAAGGGCAGCGTCACCCGGCAGAGCAGGGAGGGATGCAAACAGAATGCTAATTGGGAAACCATCTGCTATTAAAATGCAAGTCAGGATGGAGCTCTCCACTGAGCCCTGACCACTGGTGGAGAGGATGAGAGCTGGGATTTACTGGGAGGAGTCAAGAGCTGCCCTGGGTGCTTTGCAAAAGGAGGGAGCCAGTCTTCTTTCAGCTCATCGTTTGGGTTCTGTGCTGCTGAGGTGGGGTGTGGGCTAAACCAGCTGCACCTCCACCCTTACAGCTCTTAGTGGACGGTATAAGACACCAGAAATGACTGATGGGATTCAGAACATGTCCTTCAGCCTGACAGTGTGAGAAAGGACTCAGGAGTAAAAGACTAATATTTTTAGGGAAGTACAGAAGGACAAGCAGAAGATCAGAAAGATGTCACTGCAGTTAAGGCATCAGTATCTAACTGAATATACTTCTACAAAATAGCTCTGAGTAACCCACAGCAGACAACTTTTCAATCAGGTTTCAATGCAATAATTTACCAAAAGCAGCCACACAGTAACGGTGCCTATTTCCGTCCAATTCTTTTCTACTATATTAAAGATTAGAAGTATTCATGGAGTCTGGAGACACCCATTAGGAAAATATCTCAAGTATTTAGCATATAAATTTGGCATTTATGATCTAAAATAGGGACAGACAGCACTGGTGAATCCTTGGCAGTTTCCTTGTTCAAGATAGATGAAGAACTCTGTAATGCCAGACTGATGCTGAGAAACTATATATACACACTGCCTTTTTCATGAATCTGTTAAACCAAGCAGTGAAAAATGGGCAGACCTTCTCATGTTTCCAACAGTTTATACAGCCTCTTGCACACAGTGCAAGTAGACTCAATACACAGTACACACAGTAAGTAGATTCAATAACAAGTGAGTAACAGCCACTCTCTAGCAGAAAGTGAGAGATTTTTCATCCAACTATTTGTTACCAGACTTTGAACTTGCTATTTTAAAGCCCTTGCTCATCAGCCATTGGGCAAGTTTAATTTGAAAATGAACAAGCACTTGGAAAGCATTTACAACAAGCCAGTATTGCACCCTTGCTCTTCCAGCAGGACTGCAGAGAACACACTTCTGGCACAAGGTGCAAGTGATCCTGCATTTCTGAACAAGATATTACCCAGTCAACACATCATCCAAACATTATTACTGGGAAAAAAATGAGACATCTGACTCTCTGCTCCAGCCAAACGCTGCAAATGAATCCATTTATGATTTGAAAATACATTTGCATCAACGATATTCCTGAAAACCCCATACAAGCGTTTCACAGCAATGTTCCCAGAAAGAAGCTCACAGTGTGGCCATAAAAGAGTGTACTTTTGCATAGAGCCAGCAAGATCTTTCAAGGTGGTGGTCAACATCTGCAAGTATATCCAGGATTCATCTGCTTGGATACTAGAAAGGATATTGTGTGACAGGTCATGACCAAGAAATATCCAGAACAAGGCATAGTTCCTGAACAACACAAAGGCTGAAATTTGTGTTCCTAAGCCCTTTCCAGAATAACTGAGAATGACAAAGTAATAAGCTGAGGTGTTCATCAGCATGTCATCTGCCTAGAGCCAGCGGGACATATGGGCAGCAGTGTCATTTCTAGCCTAGAGTTTGCTCCCAGACAAGAGAAACGTGGTCCAGCTTGGCCTCAACCGGCTTTAATTCCCATCCTCTCTTGACAAAACCTGCTGGGATTCATTCTGGGAAGAGGCTGATCCCACAGCACCCGTGGGATGGCCCAACCCTGGATGGGACACAGGGCACGGCCTCGCTTGCAGGAGCCAGTGCCAGTCTGGAGGGGACTCCACCAGTTCCAGAGCTGGCTGTGAGTGGAGAAGCCAGCCCTGAATGTCTTCCACCAGCTGGCAAACAAACCAGACATCATGTTTGTGCAGTTCAAGCTTTGTTGCCAAATTCTAATAGAACGAGAGTTTTTGTAATCCCGAGAAGGGGTTATGTGATCCTTGGAAACAAGATGCTCTTGTCTGGCCTTCCATTCATTTTGTAAAACATGTTAACTTTCATTTCAGTGCTTGGAGCTGCAGCTGGTTGAGGAGCAAAATCACATTCATGTGTTAAAAAAAGAACTGGAAAGGGATGCAAGCTGCTAAATTTTGATACTGATCTGCAGCCAACCTCCAGAGAATGGCTTGGTCAGGACTTTTGGGCTTTTTCCACTAAACAAGCAAAATAAGACTCCATTTTTTACAGCCATAAAAGCAGATTTTCTGTCATTTGTTCCACTCAATGTAAGTAATATCTGAGATGCAAAATTAAACATGTTTGCTTTCCAGTGAAAAGCATCCATGCACCACACTCCTCTCTCCATGGTTACTGGGATTCCCTCTACTGCTGCACCAGCTGCAGGATTAGACTTTCAGGACAGGAATTTCAGCAGAAATACCTGGTGTAATTCAAAGCAGCTGAGTAGAGAATCCCTGACCGATGAAAGACAGTTGCTTCCCACAGCAATACCATGAGCACCCCCCCAAATTCCCTGGCAATATCAGTAACACCTATTCCCAAACCCACTGGGCCCAATCCTGCTCACAGGAGCTGAAGGAGGTAGAGGAACACGTCATCCCTCCAGGCACCCAACGAGACATGGCTGGGGAAACCCAGGTCAAACTCACTGTGAACACCACAATTCCACCCCTGAGCTCCCACCCAAGTGTTTGCTGTGCAACCACAAACAGCCACCAGCAGCCAGCCAGGGCTCATTGTTCCTGCTCCCTGAGGTCAGCCTGTAATCCCAGACTCTGGAATCTGACCCAGGGCCCACTCCAGCCTCTGTGAGTCTTTCCAGAGAGCTGAACAAACCCTGGTTCAAGTCCCTGTGAATTCAGTTCCGGATCCAATGAAATGAATCTTTGCTTTATCACAGCTGCCAGGTAACATTTCTCCTGTGAGGGGTCTCAGTTTGGTACAGATCCCTTACGTGTTTCCTACACTCCCAGACTCATTGACTATTAACACACCATCACTTGTTTATTAAGGGTGTCCATTTTCAGCAAAGGATCACTTTTGCAATTCCCATTAAACTGAAAACCATGGGGCTTGAAGCCAAATTAATTCTCCCACACCAAGCTAAAAATGAACCCCTAAATGTTACGATACCTGCCATGGTTTTTTCTATATTTATACCTCAGGCACATAGTTACTGACAAAGCCAAAAGCACTGATAAGATCTACCCCAGGAAGCAAGAATTCCCCTGAAAGAAAACTGACTGTGGGATTTTACAGTATTGGAAACCTACTGGATATATAAAATATCTTTAAAAGTCAAATATTCAAGGTCTACAAGCCTTTGTAGTTGCTCAAAATGTTGTTAATGAATTTTACGTTGCTGGTTAGTTATTGGACCAACATGCTCAAGGGAGAGAAGCTTCTGGAATAAAACTAGGATAGGCAGGAAGAGAGGGAAAGAGGGAAAGGAAGAGGTTGCAGCAAAAGCAGAGGCTGAAGTGAGAAGGCAGCTCACACAGCTGGACCTCAAAGGGAATGGAGTTTTTCTGACTGCCCTGGGTAACCAGAAGGACTTTTCCACCAACAAAACACACTTTTTTGGGAAATACCTTTTCCACAAGCAAGACCTTGGCACTGCTGCCAGCAAGGAGAGGTCTGTGCAGGGCAGTGGCACCAGGATCTTATCCTCAAACAAGCAGCTTTTAATTCTCCCCATTTCCCCAAACAGTCCAGCCAAACACTGCTGGCCAAAGGCTGAACACATTCCTGCCTGGTTTTCAGCTTTTACTCTTATCCTCAAATCTAGATTTCATTTTACAGCTCCTACACACCTTGTCCCACATGGTTTCTGAATTTTTCAGGTGTCACAGTACTTTCCATCTCTGCTGTATAATATTGTGTGGGTCAAAGAGCTGCCTGAAATGCCACTATCCCCACTACATTCAGAGCACAGACAAAAATTTCCCTTCTGTTTGCAATATTATTTTTTAAGTTCTCATAAAGGCTATAAACATAGTACAACTTTTTTTTTTTTTAAAGTAAGAGAAATTCCAAGTCTCTGAAACATTATTTTTTTTTATCTATTCACATTTTTTATGGTATATTTGGGTGCTATTTACCTGTTTTAGCATGCAGGATGTCTGTGAGTTTTCTACACTTAAGACTTCTCTGATGCCATGGTCTGACTGCATCAGCTTCCTCAGCTCACTGACAGCTCTCCAGTGAAAGTGGCAATGGGGTTTAAATTTTTTTTTTTTTTTTAAACCACCCACGATGATAAATATGGGAGAACAGGAGGCTTCCTTCCTATACTAGGGTCTGTCTAAAATCCAATGACACTGGAGCTATTCTGGACTTCTTAAGATGCTTTTGTTTGGATTCCTGGCTGCTTTCCAGCCACTCCATCTTTTCTTACTGGCCACTGCTGCACAGCTTGCAAACAGAGATGCTGCTTCCCATCTTATTTCCTAGGCTGTTTCAAGCACCCATTTTACTTATTCTGGCTGGGAAGGGTTTGGGGCTGAATTAGAAAAAAGATAAATTCTTTGTCACCCTAAAAATATGTATTGGTTTCTAGGCTAGCTCAAAAAGGCCTAACATTTCCATCTATTAAGCCCTGAACCTAGCCTGAGATCACATCCATACCCCTATTAAAAATGAAGTGCAGGACTAAAATATCAGCTAGAAAGGATGCCTGTGGTACCAAGGCCAGGAAACTCTCAACAAAGCTTATCTTTAGTACCCTCAGAGTACCCAGCAATTGCCAGGGTGGGTGTTCTCTAAGCTTCTTCCACTTGTAAATAATGTATTCCTGGAGCAGAATGTTCTGAACAGAAATACCCACTTTTGATTGACACCTGCAATACAGCCACTGCTTGAAGTAATAATATTTCTCTGTGCCTGGATGTCTCCAGAACCCCAGCCTGAGGCAACCTGCCTCATCCTCACCACGTTTGATCACCTCTTGAATTCTCCTCCCCCTGCTGCTTTCTAACTTCAAACCCCAGGACACACTCCAGGGAAATAAAACATTTACTAAAACACAAGAGGTAAATAGTTGCCAGGCTTTGTTGCAAATAAATTGTAGCCTGATTGTGGGAACCAGTTTATTTGTGTGTGAGATTTCTAACACCTATTACACCTGATCCTGGCATTTGGGCACCCTGCCCTCCAGGGACACCAAACATTTAGGCAGGAGGTTTCTGTCCAAGCCTTAATGAAGACAAGGGCTGTCTGAAAAACTGAGATCCTGTACCTGATCTTGTACACCTCAAGTTCACAGCTGGTTGGATGAAGGGATTTAGTCCAGGACCATCTCATTTCAGGTTAATGTGAAACATGGAACTGAGAGGATGAAGCAACTAAGAATAGAAGCTTTTTAGGCAGCAGTTTAAGTCAATCCTTTTAAACTTTACTGAGGATTTACTTCGGGAGAAGCTTATTTCTGTGGTGACCAGATCTGTGCAAAACCTTTGTTACAAGTGATGAAACATGGGATAGGCTGAAAGCATCTTTTTTTCAACACATGCCCAGGAACACCTAGATTTGACCTGATGAATATTTTCAGATAGAAAACACTGATAACAGTGCAAAGTTTTGACCTCAGCTATCAAAGCACATTTGCTGACTTTGGCTGAGTCTCTCTTTCACATTTGGAGCTTGAAGCCCAACACAGGTTGAATGTATACAAAGCAAAAGTGGGAAAAAATAATATTTGCACAGAGCTCTGCAAACTGACCCATAGTCAGCTCTAATGAGAGCATAATGGTTTACCCAGCTGCACAAAACACAGGCAAGGAGCATAAGAGGAATGGGGCTGCTTTCTTAATTTTTAAGGATGTGTTTGGACTTCAGCACACATGGGAGATTTTTTTTCCTGAATGCACGCATGTACACTTCTGAAAGTGCATCACTAGCACTTTAAACCACATTAAAACAGGTTTAAGCCAGAATGGAAGGTTTGCATCCACCGAGAGCAATAAAAAAGAAAGAATACCAAGCCCTAAGACTGACTTTATAAATCTTTGGATTATCCTGCAGTCTGTGGGGTATCTTCTATCTAAACTCCCGTAACCCCAGGGGGATTAGAATGGATAGTCACAGCACCAGCAAACAACCCCCCACCACGGTGTGGGCAGCTGGGAACCCCCCCAGCCCGAGCAGTGATTATGTGTGTGCTCTGGGAGACACAGCAAAATGTTTGTGTGTGTCAGATCAATCTTTTCACTGCCCAGGACAGCTGTACTCACAGGGGGACCACCAATCACCCCGCCAGGAACTGCTTCTGTCCTTCAACAGGCAATTAACGGGAGTCCATTACAGCTCCCCCGAGGCCCCCGGGGGGCTGCAAAAGGCATCGACTGAAAGGTCAGAAACCTCCCGAGGCCGGGAAAGAAGCTGTGCCTGGCGAAATGGAGTGGAAAGCAGTAGCTATTTGTCACCAGCTAGTAATTCAAAGGAAGGGGGGGAGCGAGGAGGAAGGGGGTGCAGGCGTTGTGCACAACTGCGAGCACGTGGTAGTGTAAGAGCAGACAGAGGAGCTACGGGAGATTCTTCCTGGGACAGAGACTTTATCCATCATAGAGGTGGAGGGAGAGTCAACAAACCCCACTCAACCAATTCTGCAAAGAAAGTGGAAGTGAGAAAGTGCAGAGGCTGATTAATAACCCACTCACAGCCCCAAGAAAACTCAGGGTAAGGAGTCCCCGGGGGCTGAGGTTCACCACCCACACAAACACTGCAGAAGAGAACCAACAAGGATTTAAATGAGCAGAAGCACATAGAGAGTGGCATTCACGAGAACCAACGTCCTTCAAAACGAAGCAACTGCGTCTGGAAAGCAACAAACACGGTGGCTCAGAGGACACGGCACGGGTGGCTCTCTGTCTTTTAGACTTCTGGTCAAGAGCACATCGCTGATGCTTTTGTGGAGGTCTCAGTTCAATCCCCACACAAACCTCTCCAACAGCCACCAACCAACCTTGGCGCTTTTCCTACAGAAATACAATCAAGAGATACCAGGTAGGTGGCCAAAGGAGGAGAAGAACCAGCACATGTAGAAGACTTAATTTGCACACGAGTGCAAGGAAGAATTAGACTAAATTAGTTCTTTGTGTTAATTTAGAACAACTTTCACCCAATTCACTGCTCAACTTTCACCCACAGCATTCCACTGAAATGTTATTACTGTTGTTCTTTCCTGTAAAAAGAATATTTCCCAGAGATCTGGCAGTACCTGGGCGATCACCAGAACAAGCTGAAATATTGCAAATATTAACTCTTCAAAACCAACAGAACTTAGAAGGTGAACAGCGTGAATCAAAATAGTGGAAATTTTTTGTCAGTGTCTTTAGGCATGATTCTGAATTATTTGTATAACTGCAATTTTATTTGATGTACAAATCCTAGACTGCATTTAAAAAAACAAACAAACAAAAAAAAAAAAAAAACCAAACAAAGACAGAAGAAAGAAATAATCTGCAAACAAGGTATTGATATGTCCTGTCTTCACATGACTGCACAGGGACTGCAAACACCTTGAGAAATGAGAACACCCATATGGGTGTCAACATTCACTCAAGTCACTTGCAGTTCCAGCATCAGGGGAGTTCATGGCATATTTCTTATCCATTTCCCCAGAGAATTCTGTTATCCATCTCCTCCTCCTGTCTCTTGTTTTCTGGATTAAAACTTAATTTGTTCATATTTGCTGTGCACACACAGTGTGTGTGTGTTTGTATCTCTCTGTATCCACATTTACATCCATATTTGTATCTATTTACATACATAACTATATCTGTATCTCTCTGCCTGAACTTTTGTTCCCTGCATGAGTTTAGTAAACACATATTTTGGATTTGGGTAAACTACAATGACAGAAACCTTTTCACTCTAATTTTAACTACCTCGTCCCTTCTCCCTTGTGCTTCCCCTTCCGAAATGCCTCTGACTGCACTAACAGGTCCCAGGTTAGGTCGTTCCCCAGGGCTGCATTCCTGCATTCCTGCCTCCCAGCCCCACAGGGCCTGACCCTCTGGGACAGCCCCAGCAGCAGCAGGTTGATGTTCAGAAGAAGCTGCCAATTAGTATCCAAGATACCAGTTTACAAGACGCTTCCTTTTAATGGCTCGCACTGATGAATGAATTAATGAAATTCCAGGCCTCCTTTATGTGTGGAGGGTACTGGTGTGACCCCTTGAGCAGCAAACAAACCTGTGGGGGTGTCAGCAGTGAGCACCCTGCCCTTTCACAGCCCGCCTGGACAGCCCTGCAGCAGCCCCAGGGAGGAGCCCAGCCTGTGGCTCCACTGCAGTCCCTCAGGGTTACAGCCCAGGGCTGGCATTTCGGAAAGCTGGAGGAACAGAACTCTGGCAATTAGCCAAAATGTCCTATGGGATGGGCCCATCCATAGGCCCCACGCTGAGGGGAACTCACTCTTTTACCTTTGAAATGACATTTTAAAACTCCAGCGATCAACCCACTTCTTTAGGCAAGCAGAAAGATACATACTGAGATGAGGATACTGAGGCAAGTTTGCTCTGCCTTTAATTGGAAGGCCTTTAATATCAAGTGCTCAGTTTTATTTCCTATCCAGTAAAGCTTCTACTTTTTAAGGGCACTTGAACTTTTCTAGGAGCACGAGTACCAGCATCCCATTAGAACATGAGGTAAATACTAACAGTGCTGACACTATTGCTGCCTCTTAAAGCCAGATTTGATAACTAGAAAACAGATTTGCCCATCTATCCACCACTCTCCATTGGCAGGAAAAGGTGAAGGTCACTACAGTTGTGCAGTGTCAAGATTTGGGTCCCAGTACAAGTTACTGCAGTGTTGAAACATCACCTTGGGTTTGGTGAGATCTTGTCTTCCTAAGGATAGTTTGGTTTGCCCAAAGAAATAAAATAATAACTTTTTCCCAGGCAACTCAATGTTCCAGCAGAGCCAGAGACTCCAATCAGCCCTGAGGACTTTGCAGTGAGACCTCAAAAATTCAATAGAGATGCACCAGGGGTTTGCAGGCAGGGCCAAAAATCAGCTGCCTTAACTTCATTATGGCCACAACAACGTGTACACAAACTCTCAACTAAAACAACTGTGAGCATGCACTGTGGTGCATGTTTTATTGTTTGTGTGTACAAACTATTCAAGCTTCTGCCCCATTATGTCCTTCTCTTCCTCCCAAAACAGATAAAGCAAGTGTCACCTTACTGACTCAAATCTTTCATTCACTATTCGGGGACAGTTCCTTATGAACTCAAGAGGCATTTGTTTGATTTATCACAAATTTGTGAGGGTGTTGAACACATGGCCAGTCCTGGGAATGAAGGTAACATAGCCTGTCTAACTGTGGAAGTAAGAGGAATGAGAGTCTATGGATGAATGAGAGACCACGGCCAAGAGTGGACACGTGAATAGCATGGGGGAGAGAACACAGGGAGAAAACAGACCTGGCTGTTTTATTTGAACTCAGATTTCTGGAGTACATTAAGGAAGAAATCTTTCACAGTGCAGGTGGTGAAATACTGGCACAGGTTGCCCAGAGAGGCAGTGGCTGCCCCATCCCTGGGAACATTCAAAGTCAGGCTGGAGGGGGCTCTCAGCAAATGGATCTGGTTGAAGATGTCCCTGCTCACTGCAGGGGGTTGGACTGGATGACCCTTAGGGGTCCCTTACAACTCAAACCTTTGCATGTTTATGATTTTACTTTCTGAGCCAGCCCACATGTATTTGAGGACCATACTCGGTGCAATCAGCCCTTCAGCAGAGAGATGGAGGATGGATTTGCATTCAGCTAACTGATCAAATGCTAAGAATTTCTTAATTGCCTTAATAGTTTAATTTTATTTGTCTCTAATCTAATTAGTAAAGAGAAGTGTGTGTGGGGGGGGAGCTGATTGGAGGGGAGGGGCCTTCATGTCTGCAATACAGAAACCTTCCCCTCCCTGCTCGGTTCCAGTGCCGGATGTCAACAGATCCCTGTTTCCTTCTCATTATCCCACTGCTTTGCTGGACTGTCTGTTCTTGGAAACTTCCTTTAGAGGCTTTAATAGCAGCATTCATTTCTGCTGCAGATAAGGTGAGTCTGGCTTTTTATGCACAGTAATTTAATAGGGGCTCGGATCTAATTTAATAGATCCTTTATGTCTCTGTCAAAGGCTGTTCCCCTGATTGGTGCAATGGCTCACACGAGTCTGTAAATACATTAATCTCTCGAGAGCTTGTGACAACAGTTCTGTTACCAGCATGAGCAATACAGATGGACAAACCACTGCTGCCTTAATGAGGAGCTGAGCTGAAAACTCGCACTAAATCAACTCTGAAAAACTCTGGAAATCAGGGCATTACTGGGTTCCCTGCATCAGTGAACCCCATTAAATCTGGCCCAGACCTACTGAAGTTTCAGGACTACCAGGATGAATCAGCTGATGTGTAGTAACACACCTGAGTCAAGTTTAATTTACAAGCACTATTGCTCTATCAGAAGTCCAACCTGCAAAGGATTGTGACAGACAAACTGAGATCCTGGCTAGGAAGGCTGGCCAAGATATCCATGACGCTCAGACAGAGGGCATAGGAGATGTTTTTGTTATTTATTCACTTTTTTTTTTCCCTGTCTACATTTTCTACAACACTTCACAGTTTGGGAAACACTGCATGGAACTGACTTCCTGCCAGATGCAGCTCCAGCTGCTCTAAGAGGCCAGCAAAGTGTCCAACCCTGCAGCTGAAATGCTCTGCTACTCCCAGCATGGGCTTTTTCTTCCCCTCTAAACAACCACCCATCACTAGTAAATGTGCATTAATACAAAGAAGGAGATTCGTGGAAATATAAGTGGCTGATCCAAAGGCATTCTGTGCAGCACAGCTTTGTGTCCTTTTCATTTCAAAAGCCAGCCTGTTAGGGAGCTGGGGTGGGAAGCAGAAGGGAAGCATCGTGGCAGGAATATGGGTGTATTTTGGATGCAAAGCAGAAGCTTATCTGTTTTACTACTGCAGCACCGGAGAAAATCAATTTTGACACAGAACTGCCACTTTACAAGCAAATAACTATACTTTCCAATAACCTAATCTGTGCAAAGCCTACTGAAAATTCCCTAAAGAACCAGTAGTTAAAACCTCCATTAAATCAAAGGGTTTAATATGGGAAGGGAAGAGAGGGATGCAGTTTGACTTGGGAATGTAATGGACTCAGTGGGGAAATAAATATGTTGTTTTATGTGTACAGTTACAGAATTTGAGAACACAGCATTCATTTCAAAGGGAATTCTCTTGCTGTGCAACTTATTCCTAAACAGATGTGATTTTTGCTTATTCAAAAACATTTAGGTAACAATTACAGCATAATAAATTATAATTGCCATCATCTTCCAGCTATGCTATGACTTCTATGCAAACACAGAGAAAATGCAATTATATAGAACTGTAAATCCTATATTCAGGTAGCTTAAAGCACTGACAAAACACTTGTTTATTTTACTTAGAATGCAAAATACTTTGAAATATGTACACAAATGAAAAGGCCTTGTCTGTGGGGCAGCCTGATAAGGTCTGTCTTACACAGCTACTGCTCAGAGAGGGGCCCAACTCTCAGGAAGTCCATTATCTTTTGGAAGCTTATATTTTACTCTGAGGGTTTATATTTGCAGTCTGTCTAAACTAGTTCCTAAGCTGAGATTTTAATTAAGGAGGGCATGACCACTGTTAGAACACTGAAGGAAGAGAGGGTAACCAGACACTGACTGAAAACCAAGATTCTCCTGACTGAATAGTGCAGGAGATCACACCTAAAGCCAACACTTCACATAAATATGAACATCTTACAGCCTTTCAGCGAGCTGCAATTTAGGGGTGGAATTCCACAAGATGAAAATTCAAGATAAAGTCTGCAACTCTTTGTTAAACTTTACAGAGCTTTACTAAACTTCCTCCTCATTTCTTTCTCCAGGATTAGAGACCAGTGGGGATGACTCAGAATTTTCTGACAAAACAGTTTGTTTGGTTTTTTTTGCCAGAAAATAACAATTCACTGAAACCAAATTGTTTCCCAGAGGTCCAGATTAGGCAGAATTTCACTGCAGAACCTTTTGAAGGCCCAGGAAGAGATTTCTGGAGGTAACTAAGGAGAGGCACAGAATCACCCCCGAGCCCAGTGCCTGGTGCACTTTCAAGCCAGAAACTCCAGTTTCAAGGCTACCTGTATCTAATAAATGACAAAGAAGGGCACCACATTTTGACCTGGTTTTTCTGCATGTTGCTTCTGAGGACACATTTCAAAAGTTCTGACTGGATTTCATCCCAGGAACAGGAATGTTTTCAAAACCTTGACACTTTCTGAGAGACAGAAGAAACATTACCTCCTCATCCCATCTCTGCTTCTTTCTTAAACAGAATAAACCCTTCAACAGGCCAACCATACTCCAAAGATTACTGTGAAAAAGATTTCTACTTCCTCATGTTATGAAGAGTTATCCTTCAGCATGAAGGTAAAAACCACCAGCTATCCTCCAGTGTCACACCCCAGTGACTCTCTCCCACTAAAACATGGTACCAGAGACTGAAACTGAGAATGCAGACAGGCTGCACAACAATTTACAACATTACTTTATGTATCTTTTCCCCTACTGCTAGAGAAATGAACCTTGGTATCTTTGTTAGACATAACTAAAGCATTACAGCAGTTTTGTTAAAAATAATTTATAAAATGCAACTTCAATTACAATTAACCAAACATTTATAACTGATACTTTTGAAGCCTGATTCTGGAAAAAAAGAAATATACATTTTGTATGTATTTAATAAAGGACAACATTCAGGAACAGAATGGAGGATTTCCTTCTTTTTTAAAATAATAATGGGAAGTTTCAAGAGCTTCAGTAAGTCACAATCCACACCTGTAGCACGTGAGATGAAGTCCTGTGGTGTGACATGGAGAAACAATACAACTTTGAAACTCTTTTCTAGCAAAATACAGAAACGGTTCCACAGGGACAGGTTTAATGCCTTACCTATCTTTTTCATGCAAGACTTACTTCAATTTGACCTACAAATTAGCAAGCTGCTGAGAACTCTCCTGAAAAAGACAACCTTATACTTGCATCCCATGGCCATTATTTCAGATCAACCTGAACTTCAGGAAGGAATTTTAAAGCTGTGAAAGGGACACTGTCAAGTTAAGAGCTATTTTATCTGCATGACTTCTAGACATAAATGCTGCTTTTCTCAGAGAAAGAGCAGCAGGCAAAGGAGGAAGGAACTACCATCACTGACAAAATCCAGCTGTCCCCCATCAGCACTAAGGTTTCCTTTTCCACCTCATCTTTCAGCACTTCTTTTGTTTCCTTTAGAAAAATATTTATCCTTAGCAAGTCGCCTGGGTTGCATTTAACTTTCTACTGAGTAAAATGAAAATCAAGTTCACACTCCACTTGAGCATTTCAAGGAGAAGAGAGGGAAGATGGTGAAATCAAACCAAAAGCTCTTTAAAAAGCACTTATTTTTCTTAAGACCTTGGGGAAAGAGTTGAACTTACAGGTGTCACAGAGTGAAACAAAACATTTTATCAACTGGGCCACAGGGCACTACATCCAGTGCTTTCAAAAACCAACAAGGCAGGATGACTGTCAGAAATTCATTTAAACAGTCAGTTAATTGTTATCCTTTACAAAAAAGGCACAGGCTTTCATGGGCCTGATCCATTTCAGAGCTAGAGCAGAGAACTCCATGGTCAAGGCTGGGAAGATATGCAAATATCTCAACCAGGGAGTTTTACATTTAGCCCAAGATGTGGCTCTGGCATTGAGGAGTTTAACGCTGGTCTGCATTTGGAATGTGTCTTACAACCTCTTCTCTTTTAATGGGTGTCCCTGGTTTTGTCCATGTGCTCGTTTTCTGAGGTGTCAGCATCCCGCTTTAGATCTTTGGTAGATTGAAAGGTGTGCCCTGTGGGTTACACTCTCCCTAAATCACCCGTGATGTATTACTGAGACTCATTTGCACAACTGCCCTATTAATTTACTCACCATTGATTTACACCACTTTTGTTGGAAATCCTCCACCAGACCTCTATTTTACATGCTCTCTCAAAAGCTCCCTTCCAGCATTTTTTCTCCCCCATCATCTTCCTTGTCTCATTTGTCTTCCATTTGCTGTCATTCATCTGTCTCTTATCTTCTTCCTCCCTCTCCCTCCCACTGTTCTGTCTTCCTTCTGTTTCTTCTCCGTTCTCCTCCATTTCCCCCCTCCCTCCCTGCTCCACAGTAGCTCATAAATCTCCCATGGAAGCCTAGAAACCCCAGAAGATACAGGTGTAAAGGTAAAGGAATGTAAATAAATCAAGACTCTTCATGAAGCAGAGCAACAGCTGTGACTTCTTTTTGGCGAGTTCCAAGACTGATGGGTGACTGTCATTATCTGTCTTACTGCACTTTACTAAGTCTTTCCATCTTTTTGTCTTCCTGAGAGCAGCTCAGTCTCTCAGTTCACATTTTATGGTCAGTTTTACCCTCCCAGCACACCATGTGCCCCTGGACTGGTGTCCTGATTGACCACGAGAGCCAAACACTTCCATCCAAACAAACTACTGGGGTTTGACAACAGTCACAGAAGTGCCCACATACATTATAAAATGTGTGGAAATCAAAAAGCAAATGCAGTAGTTTCTAAGCTAAAAGATTCATTCAGTGTCTTTCATTCGAATTTTCAACAGGAAAAAAAGGGACCAAAGTGCAGAGTTAGACTGAGGGTGACAAAGATTTACATATTCATACTGGGTAAAGAAATAACCTTAATGCCATACCCTGCAGGGCAAAGGCAACAAGGAGAGACAAGCCCAAGAGGGAGAGGTTCGAATACCAGCAGACCCCAAAGAGGAGTAAGTGCACGCAAAATAAAGGAGCTTCTCAGCCTGCAAGTCAGGCACAAATGAACAAAGGCTCAGAATGTCCTTAAAATGCCCAGCAAAGCCTCAGAGTGAGCCCAGCACAGAGCTGCAGGCTCTGAGGTGACAGGACCTGGGAGAGCCCCGAGGCACAGCCTGTGTGTGAGCATCGAGCCTGGTGTTACTCTTGGCAGAGACACAACACTCCCCTAAGTGCCCTGTGTACATTTATAACAAACACAGAACAGCCACAGTTACCACTCACTCACATTGCTTGCTTGAATGAAAAAAAATCCTCCTCCCTGCACAAGAAGGACTTAAAGACTGAGTTTAGAGTGTTCTCCACCTCCTAAACCCAAATTAACAGCTGGGCTGAGCAGCTCTGGGCCGGACAAGGCCACAAACTCCCAGCACTTGGTTATTATCTGAAAAATAGCACGGAACTCCAAAGTAATGACAGACTTCCAGAGATAATAGGCTGCCATTATGTACCATGTGAAGTTACCCATTTTATTCTCAACCTAATTTCCATGTAGTTTGCAATTTTAAGATTTAATAATGCAGTTGAGAAAATACAAATTGCTTGTATTACCCACATATTTACATTGAATTGTACATACCATGTAATTACAGAGTCAAGGTTACTATGGAATTACAGAGTTTCTGCATAGTTCTTTGTGTCCTCCTAAATGCCAAAAGAATCTTTCAGTATGGTGAAGTTCAACCTATACAATGACAGGGGAAAAAAAAAAAAAAAAAGAATGAGGCTCCTCTGTTAAAAATCTCTGTCTGAGCAGCACAAGGGAAACAAAAGCAAAACTCTCAGTGCAGAAGCCCCCACTGACAATTTTCCTTGGTCCCCAAGCCCTACAAAAACCCACTCTGAGTTCCTGATTAATGTTACAGACTGCCACTGAAAGGAGTTTTATCCTGCAGTACCTGAGCTGCTGTCCAAGAAAAGTGATTTTGATGGACTTGTCCCGACCTGAGCTCTTCTGGAGGAATCAAGGTGGCAGCCTGCCAGTTCCCTTGGAAGGACACTGCTTATTTTTTGTTTTCTTCACCACTTTTAAAAACACACAGGCAAGACTTACATATGGCTGGCTCATCTCTGGTGTCTGAAGGTTTGAAGTTTGAAGGTTAGAGCTAATCTTAGCTATGGCATTTTGTGCTGAACTCAGAACACAAATAGTTTACAGGGAAATCAGCTTTCCTAAGTGATCAGAGAAACAGAACAGGGAAAGAGAAGCATTATTTTTATCAAAGAAATAGAATGATGATCACTGAGAACTGAAAAATCCAATCACAATACGCTGAGTATAGACAGCACTGCCAAAGCAGTGAAGATTAGAGAGGTCTTGAAGAAGACAAGAAACCAAGTGATTATTTCTGATTTTACCATAACTATGCAACACGACCTGGGTGTTTACTGGTGTTAAAGATTTGAAGGAGGTTCTTGAGATGCTGGCAGTCTGGGCTGTGGTGTGTCACAGAACCCCACGGTAATGTCACCTGTCAGAAAAGGGTTCCTCTACACTAACAGCTGATACTATCAAATGTCACCAGATCACTCAGCTTCCCCAATAAACAGGCTTACAGGTCCTGTTGAGCTTATTATTGTTGTCCTTCCTGGTCCTGTTGAGCTTCTAGTGGGATGCTGAGAACTCTCAGAGTTGCTGATTTCCATTTCCCCAGGAATGGAGTGCTGTGTGTGTTAGTCATCCTGAAATCCCCCTCAACAACAAACACCCAGGTAACAAAGAAAGAACTCACTACAGCTGAGCTACTGGCCTAGCCTTTGGGGTTGGGAGAGGAATACAGGAAAATTACTTCTGCCTCTGTACAGTGGGTCAGGGTCAGACCCCCCCTGCCAAATTCCTTCCAGTTCTTAACCAGGAGAACAGCACTTGCACCCAGTGTGACAAACACAACCTGCCAAACTCCAAACTATCCTGGTAAACACTGTGCCAGCACTGCAATCAATTATAAACTAACCATTAGTGTGGGCTGAAATAAGCACTCCCTTCTACTTTTAAGGGCAAAGCCTTGGGCCTGAAATCTCTATACATTGGAACATATCTTACATGAACTATAACTGCCACGCACAAGACAACAATTCCCCAGCAGCCCTGAGGTGAAAGGAGAGCTGGGGTTAAATAAACCCTCTGCTGGGCTTAAAAAAACCAGAAAAATTAATCTGGGTTTCTCCTTTTATTATTCAACTTACATGACTGAATGACTTGGCTGTTACCTGCAGAGATTATTTTTCATATTTGAGTTTTACACACACACACACACACACACACACACACACACACACACATCTCTTTATATCTATATATAATATCTAAACCAGTAGGATTCTCATTTCAGTTTCATCTTTTTGGCACTATAGATCCAAATAATAGGTGATTTTTTGTTAAAACAGATCCTCCTTGTATTTAAGCAATCTGAGGTACACACAGCCCTCCTGGGTCTTCCACACAGATGGATCTTACCTGCAGAAAATTTTAAGTAAAACGATCATGAATGCAGCAAAATAAATGAAAACCAAGACCAACTGCAGCCTTTTGTTGGAGTACACACTTCTTACAAGATCATTTTTTCAACTGATTATAACTTTGCCAAACTTCAAGCCATTTGGGCTGAAATTTTCTGTGCCAGGTGTCTGCCTGAGGCAGAGGAGAATGTGCTCATGTAATTAAAGGCTGTACCACAGCATGTACACAGAAGGGGGCAAATTAAGGTTGAAGAGGCAACCTTAATTCTCACATTTCTTAACTTTCACAGGCTTGACTCTGCAACCTTAATAATGTTCTTTTAATGTAGCTTTTTGTCCACAATATTAATCCAGAGCTATATTAATTTATAGCCGTATCCCACCGAGGCCTGGATGTCTTGGTGGATTGGAATTGGATCCACACCTTTCACCTCCAGGTCATGGGTTTAAACACAGCCTGGGGCTGAGGTGGTGAGGAGTTATTACCACTGACCAGCCGTTTGGGGGCTTATGTGACACTTCCTAAGAGCACTTCCACAAAACGTGGTTCCAGGTGACTCCTCTTGAAACAGGGCCTGCCATGGGAATGTTCTCCCACTCTAAGAACTCATAAATGGCTCACACATCTCAGTCCAGGAGCAGGTGAGGAGTGACATCAACAGTGCTGCTGTTCACACACACCCCACCAGAAGCTCCAGTGCACTCTCCAGGGAGGGTGGCAAAAACCATCAGTGCCACATACTGAGCAACTGCTCTGCTTCCATGGAAAGATTGCGCTGAAAACTTGCTCAGTGCCACTTCTTTCAGGAAAAAGGAGTAAGGACAACACGTGAAAATTTAATTTAGCCTGCATGGTGCTGAGAAACATAAAGCACTTGTATAAGTACCAAGTGGGATTCTGCAAAAACAAGGACAGTGGTGCCTGAAGGAGGAAAGGTGAAGCACTTCACCTCCAGAGGCTAAGCTGGAGGGAGCAGAGCTTTAGAATACACTGAGACCTTGTAGGAGACACTCCTTGAAGAGTGTAGAACACCCCCCAAAGCAAACCATAATCCTCACAAACTACAAAGATCTCTCTGCCCTCCTGTGAGGGAAGTTTTGACACTTAAGCAACTGAATCATAGAATCATAGAATAAATAAGGTTAGAAAAGACCTTTAGGACCATTGAGCCCAATCATAAACCCAGCACTCCCAGCACTGCCAAGTCCCACCAAATATGGCCCTAAAATTGCAGGAATCAGTCCCTGATGCTCTGGTACCATATCAGCACTCCTCCTCTTTGGGAGCAGAGACAAGTGTTCCCCAGCAGTCCTCAGTGGGGGCAGCAGGTTACAGGGAAACCATGAGAGACAAGAAAGAGAACAGAAAGGATTAGGAAGAGGGTAAATGTCTTTTCTGCAGAGCAAGAGACAACCTCAACCTTAATCCTGCCTCCAGAGTCACAGTAATTTAAGGCAAGAAAACATCCACAGTGTTCTTGAAAACTCCATTTTCCATCATCCCTGTATGATATTGCACCCTCCCCAGTCACAAACCCTCCAGCCCCCTGAGCTTCAACCCCCTGGCTGCCTGCCCTCCAGATCTGAACACATCACCCTTCCCCACACTGCTGGCACTGGGACCCAGATCAGATAAGCCAGGCAGCAGAGCCACAAAACTTCTTTTCACCCCAACAGGAGTTTTTCACTTAGCTTTGTTCTGCTTTCCATTTACCGCATTCGTGTTCCTTTTGAGAGGGACACATTAATAAATGCTGTGCCCTGATCCCAACATGGCTTCAATCCCATCAGTTTCTGTATTCAGCACTCATGTGCCTCCCTTACTACAGTACATAAATGATATAAACTTCTCATCAATAACATAAAAAATTCATACTCTGTCTACAATGCAGCTGCTATCACAGGTTTATGTCAACAATCGTCTTGATTTTTAATAGCATAAATGTTTAAAGAGGCAGCAATTCCTGTAAAGGATCTGCAGGGATATTTAGAGCCGACATATGCCAAAACAATCCTGTTCTGGTACAGGAGACATTGCTGCTCAGCAGGAAAACAATGTTTATCCTCACAAATGTTTACCCTGCTTTAGTCATTAGAGCTCTCCAAATGGATGGCAGGGGCCGGGAGGGGGGGATGGCCGGGAGCAGGGCTGGCATTCCCAGCATCCTGTCACCCCTCTGAGCAGGGAGCACCAGCTCAGCCATGTGACAGCTGAGCCCTCCCTGCACTGCACACCTTGATGCCTCCAAAATCATCTGTCACCTGACACTGGAAGGGTTGGATCTGTTCTTTACTATAAACAATCCTTTGCGAATGTTTCTGTGCTTCGCAATTCTAATGCACAGCCTGTCCTTTAATTTTGCTTTTATCGTTAAAAAGCCCTTCAACTTATCTGTCTGAAGGGTTCCTACCTCAAAACACAATGCAAACCCTTTCTTTTAATTTCTCCTACTCGCTGCCAATTGTATAGGGTTTTAAGCTATTAAAAAAAAAAAAAAAAAAAAAAAAAAAAAAAAAGAAGAGCTTTGCATACATGCAGCATAAAATATTTATTTTTAATCTAAGCAGGATTTCTTTACCTGCTGTGCAGCCACAGCTTCTGTTTAAGGCTTGCTTTATCATCCGTGTGTCAAGCTGAAAGCATTTGTCCCCTGATCTTTCATTGTAGCTGTAAAGAGCCTCCTACCAGAGCCCAGCTGACACACGACTTCAAATCTTCCTTCTGCCTTTTCCCCTCTCACCCGAAAAACCCACAACCTGGAAGTTCTTCACTTGAACAGATGGTTTATAAAAATCTGGGACGCGCTCGTGTGATTGAAAATAGGACTCCTTTAAGCAACATCTCGTGTCACAATTACATGAACAGTTGGTCAGGACGGTGACCCAGAAACTGCCCCGGCCCTGCAGTCCCACAGCCCCAGGAAAGCATTTCCAGCCCCTTCCAGGTGCCTGGCCTTGTGCAGCCAAGGCTCACTCTGGGAGATCGCATTCCCACTGCTCCCTGCGTGGAGCAACCTCCTACAGGAGGCCAATACACTGCTGTGAAAGTGCATTTTTAAGGTCAAAATTAAAAGTGTTGATAATGTAAACACAACCCTCTGCTTCTCATTTGTTTACTGCATCAACAACACCAAACTCTCCCAGACATTTTCAAAACCAAGGCGAAAAAAATCACACAGTCCCACCTGCTTGTGCCCAGGTTGGACCCAGACCCCATTACTGCTGTTCAGAAGAAGGGAAGCAGTGATCTGACAAGTACTGAATATTCCCAGCTCCATTCAAGAACAACAAAACAGCACATTCCCATGGTCCATGAAAAAAACACAAACACCAAACTTCCAAGTCAGGCTTCAGTGTGTATGCAGCGACAAATTTTGGTTTAGAATTAATACATTTCCTGCCCCAAAGTCAGAAAAGAGGATTGTGGAAGATGTGCCAGTGGAGTCCCCTGTTCCTGAACAAGGTTTTGGAAGTGTATCAGTCCTTTGTATGTGTGGACACAGCAGGAGGAAGGTTCCTGATGAGCAGGACAGAGGAACCAGGCTGGATGAGCTTGGTGCTGACTGAGAGGGGTCATGTGGGACGCCCAGGAAGAGGAGATGACTCCAGTGAAGAAATATCCAGAAGGGGAGAGTTATGTGTCCATAAGTATGGGAATTGCAGAGCTGGACAGCTCTGAAGATGCATTATGATCCAGCATGGCTGGATATGGATGGGAAAAATAGGGTTGTAGCTTAAGACTTCTTTGGGAGTTAAAGTGTTTGAAAGAAACTTGAGGTGCAGTGGATGGCTGAGAGCAATCAGCACAAAAAGTGAAAATCTCCCTTACCTTGAAGATTTCCTGTGGGCACAGGGACCAGTCTGCACTGCACCCTACCACGTGAGGGCTGGTTCAGGGGGGTCCTGCTCAGGGGCAGGGCTGGGGGCACAATAATCCAATTTTCCCTCCTTCGAGTACAGAATTTAAGATTGTGCCAAAAACTACTGAGAGAACCCTGAAACTTTCCTTTGCTTCTGAATAGGTGCAAGGAAATGGTCTTTAATTCATACTAAAACTGCAGACCCATTACAACAAAGGTAAATATCAAGTGGAGAGTCACCATCTCCATTAACAAAACCCAAGCTGCCTCAGTAGCCACCAAACACCAACATCTCACAATTATTTGAAAACACTTCAAGGCCTTAAAAACCAGGCACTTGGAAGAAACACAGCACTATTTTAACAAGCCACATTTCCTGTCACACAGAGGCTTGATTCCTGTCAGTGCAACACTCATTTTAGTCTGATTAAGTTGCTGTGATGAACTTCAGAGTTTAGACTGCCCTTGAGCCTCACATCTATCTGATCTTTAATTCTACTACCCGCTCATTTCTTGCTAAGCACACAATTCTGAGTCCCACTGGAACAGCCTCGTTCAGGCTCTGCATCAATATGTTCAGTGCTGAATTCATTTCTGCAGGGAGCCCAGTAAATCTGAACCTTCCAAAATCATTTGGCCCCCATTACTAGTAAGCACTGCTCTTAAATAGGTTGTAACTCCAGCTAATAGGCTCCATAATCATAGCTGAATTGAACAAAAGGGGCCAGTATGGGCTGCCATCAGTCATTTTTATTCCCAATCAAATGCACTGCATAGAAGGGAACTTTTTTATACTTTTGGATGCTGAAACTAAGAAACTCATTTCACCTGAATATAGGTCTTTTTCCTTAATAAAAAATAAGACAAAGGCTTCCAAGGGTATCCAGAAGGTCCAGCACAACACTGAGGCAAGTGCTGGAACTGGTAACCTTTTCACCTTGCAAAATGGCACCTATCCAGAATATAAAGGAGACAGGAAAAACATTATGATGCAAAGCCCACATAATGAAAAATTCCACTGCTGAGAGACACATTTTCTGCTATTCAAAGAGAAGTAACTGAGTGCAACTAAATCTCAGGTAAAGGAGTTAGCAGGAGCACTGCTTACATCTTGATCACATTTCCATGAAGACGAGCTTTGTGATATTGTTTCCTCTAGAGCAAAAAAAATGGAAGCCACCTTCTAAATCTTATCATCGAAATTGATAGTGTTTACTTAAAGCTTATTCCAGCTTTGCTGACTTCAACAGATATTGAAGTCTCCAATAAATCTATTTCAACATTTTTTACAACTCTCTTCTTTCTCAGCATACACTCTGGCCTCTCTGATCTATATCAGTGGACAGAAGACCACATCTTTGTTTATGAATATCTGGAAGTTTCATTGCTGTCTGCTGCAAAGCCTGGTATAAAAATGAACAGCAAGTAAATAAAGCAGGAAAGGAACTTGATTTATCCTTTTTTCTTCTATGAGGCAGCACAGCCAGGCCTAGCTGGCACCATATTTTTCACATACAAGGCAACCTGCTACAGAGGTAATGCAGGAGTTCCTGCCGTGCACTGGCAGCTGGGCCTGCACCAGTGGCACTGCTGTCCCCGTGGGCACTGCAGGGGCTGCAGCTTCTCTCACCGCTCCAGGCTCCAGCCACGGTCTGACCTGGACATCCCCGTGATCCCCTCGGGGCCAAACACTGAGGGCTGGTCCCTGGGTGACATTCTGTACCCTCATCAGTTCACACAAAAATGGAATGTGCTGAGTTGGAAGGGTCCCCCAAGGATCGTGGAGTCCAACCCTCAGCCCTGCACAGGCCCAGCCCCAAGAGTCCCCCCCTGTGCCC
>NW_020956211.1:409340-509729 GCF_003031625.1 Empidonax traillii
CCCTCCTGGCTGCCAGGGCACTGCTGACTCAGGGACAACTGGCACCACCAGCACCCCCAGGGCCCTTTCCCTGCACTGCTCTCCAGCCTCTCATTCCCACTCTGTCTGTACATCCAGGATTGTCTCATCCCGGATGCAGAATCCGCCACCTGCCCTTGTTAAACTCACATGCTTGGTGACAACCCATGTCTCTAATTTTCTGAGGTCTCTCTTGGGCAGTTGGCAGTGGTGGATGCACACAGCTTGGAGCACTGGGTTTGCAAAGGAACAAGCAGTACCTATAAATGAGGGTGTGAATGCAAATACTTCACTCTGAAAATAAAAGAATAATTTAAAAAAAAAAAAGGAACTAACAAATTTTAAGGCTTTCATCAGGTGAGGTAGTATAGAGGAACAAGGTCATATGCTTGAAACTGATTTTAAATATGTAAACAAAGTCTAAGAAGTCAAAATCAGTAGTTCCACCAAACAACTAAAATGGTGATAAGTTTCCCGGCTACAAACCCCCCCAAAAATGGAATTGGCTGATACTGGTTTCAGGGTTCACTGGTTTAACCAGGGTCAGAATTCCACAGAAGTCACAATAGCTACAACTGATACAAAGGAATAGAAGACATGGAAGAACCCAAGTGAGGTCTACTCAGGTATGGAAAACTGCCCCAGGTGGAACATACAGGAACACTGATAGGGATTTTTAATCAAAGCAGCACCATGGAAAGAAATCTTCACTGATTCTCTTCACCACTCCAGATGGGTCAAAGCTTTTTTCCTACCATACATATATGTGAAAGTAAGAGGAAGATTTTGGAAACCTTGACATTCCTTGCCCTACCCACCACATGCCCCAGAACAAAGATGTTCTTCTCCATTCGACAGTATCTTGTGGAAGGACTTTTCTCTCCTAAGACATTTCTCTAGGCTGAAAAATCCCATGTTTCTAATCTTCCTTCCCAGGAAGTTGCACCACAGCTACTTCCCACTGTCCAGAGGCGAGGCAGAGACAAAGGCACTGACCACAGCACACAACTGCACAGGCCCTTGTAAGGGAACTACAAATGCTCTCAGTCTCCTGCACTGATAAATACTAAAATATAAGGAAAAGTACTACTTTTTTAAAGCCACAATAAAGGCCAGACAGAAAGGTACACTGACACAATTCAACTCAATTATTTTTAAACAATATGTGATGGATTTGCAGCCTGCCATTGCATAAAAGACAGGCTCATTTCCTACAAATGCCCACAAAGAGAAATGATAGAGCTCAGCACTATAGCATGGCATATTCCATTAGGAATTAAATCTCTTCTCTCTGATGGTCCCATCCACATGCTTATTGGACAGTCTCCTGCTTTCATCTACATTATTGTTATTAATTTATGAATGGGACTGGAATTACAGAAGATGAGTCTAAGGTGAGGCTGCATTATAATAATAAATGAAAGAATGACTCCTGTTTACTTTCAAAATATTTCATAGCTAAAATGCTTACTGCATTTTTAACTGTGACACACTTCCTTTAGCTGCTTTCGGTTTTGAAGTAATGATATAAAATTCATTTCATCTCTTTTTCAAGCCTGACTCTTTCATACATAACATCAGGCATGTCATATCTGAGGAATTATTAAAATAAGACGGAGCCTGCTGTATCTGAGCAGAAAAGCTTCTTTGAGCTGGCGTCCTCAGGAGAGCAGCAAGCTCAATCTCATTAGTTGGTGCTGAGAAGGCGTCCTAGTCACTGGGTTCAAGGTGATGAAAGATTAGGGCGTTTGGCCTCGGCTCATTTCGTATGCAGCTCACACCACTCCCTGCCCGTGAACATGAAATTACATTGAACCTGGGGAGTCTAACTCCATTAATTTTAAATGGAAGATTAATTTAACAATATGCGGCAGATATTTGTTACAAACCTATCATGTAAAAGTGACGGTTAGCAATAAATTGTGGTGACTCACACTGGCCGGTGGCCCTGGCTCAAATAAATCAGAAGGCATTTACACATAATTGCTGTTTTTAAAGACAGGGATATGGGAGATATGTTTCTTTGATGAAAGATTGGGTAACTCCATTCAAGGAAACAGCAGCCCATGTTAAAGCTACAGCGTCTCTTTTGAAGGAGGTGTTTTGTCTCAGGACTTGCAGGGCTGGGATGCAGTTACTCTCTGTCGTGGCCTCATCCTATGCCTCTTTTTTTTTTCTTAGAGAATTCATTGATTTTCATGAAAGGTCTGTAAGAACAACACAGACATATTTTAGCTGAGGTGAGGATGTGTGGTTTAGGAACAAGCACTCCTGTACACAGCACATGCTGGGGTCTACACTTAAACAAAGGTTAACTGTGGGCCAGGGTTTTTCTGCCAACTTTTTGACTCCTGCACAACACACAGAGTGAATAAGTGGCCCTTCTCCTGCCACTGTGCCTTGTCTTCTTTCATTGACAATACAAATGTGTGGCTGTGTGTGAAATGTCAGCATCAAAAATGCTCTTTTTAGAGCAGGAGAATCTTCACCTCCATTCGAGAATGAGCAATACAGGGGAGAAGACTGGAAGGATCCGAATTTTTGTGTTTCTTAGTTAAGCTTAGGTAACTACCATGCTTCTGAGATAGGCTGATGATATCCATTGCTGGAACTGGGCCTATCTACATGTGCAAAAAAGTCTCTTGAAAGCTAATGCAAGAGAGCAGTGTTGGCTCCCTCAGGAAGCAGAATTATCCCATACCTCTTTCCTTCCAGCCCAAGGAGAAGGAGAAAAGGAGCCTCTAGATGATCTCCAGAGGTCCCTTCCAACCCTAACTATTCTGTGATCTGTGATTCTTTCACACAACCTCTGTAAATACTCCTTGGCAGCAGCAAACACTGGGTGGGACTGTGTGTGGGTGTGTTTATTTACTTAAAGCAAAAAACATAGTGCCCTTACTTTTCTTTCTGAACAGAAGATGAGAGAACAACCCAGACATGACACCCAGTGATGTCAGTGGCAGTGTTTAACACGCTGCTGGGAGGTGTTGAGACACGCTGCAGAGAAGGGCATCACCTGCACTTAGAACAAATCATTACATCCATGAAGAGCTTCTGCAATCAGCAGCTGCCAGAGATCCAGTGACCTGGCTGAACAGAGCAGGAGCCTCTGAATGATCTCCCTAAGGGTGGAAATACCTGGGATGGCTCAGGCTGGGTGTGTGCAGAGACAGGTACATGTCAGCAGCCACCACCCCTCCAAAGCTGTGTCACCCCTGCTCACAGCTCACAGCTCCAGAACAGGTACACACGAGGGAAGGGGGGAAAGTGTTGAAAGGATTGTGTTCCCTGTGCCAAATATCTCAGTGTGATCCACAGGGAAAGAAAGCAGTCACAGCCAAACAGAGAGGAGCTGCACTGGGACTGAGAACTCCCAGCTTAGCTGCCCAAGAGAAGGGAATTCATCCGTTCCCCATCTTCTTAGCCCCCAGTCATTAAGAAATGCCCTGTCCCCAAAAAACCTCCACACCATCCCACTCATGTTTGTCCTTTGAGAAAGGGAGGAAAAGAGTGGGGCACCCTTACAGGTCCAGATAAGTAAGGCCAGTACAGCAGGAGATCCATGTCTGTGTGGAAAGCAGAGGGTGATTATTTCCACCCCTGGCTTATGGCTTGCCTAGCTAAACAGAAATCCAACTCCAATGCTGGGTCTGTGACCATTTGTGGTTTGTAATTTTAGGATGTTAGATGTCTCTGGGACTATTTATTCAAAAGCACATAAAAATTCCAATTTGTAGCAGTATGTACTCACACAGATACCCTCCCCCTGTAACACCACACACTGCCCTGCCAGACCTTATCCCCACCAAGTTTAACAAACTCTTAGCAAATGGAGATTACCTTCATACACAAATAAACTGTGGCTTTGGCTGTGTGATTTAAAGAGAAGGGTAACAAGAGATAAAATCCTGTGGACTTGCTTTAGTATACAGCCACACCAAACCACTTGCAGAAACCAGACAACATTAAAATAAGGTTTCGCAGACCCTCCCTTCCACCCAACAGGACAGGAGATGGTCTGTTCTAAATTGACCACCAATAATCCCTTCCAAATGGTAGAAAAGAGAAGGGCAACCTCCAACAGATCCTCGTGGGAGGGAACAGCATTACAGATGTGGGAAGGGGACTGAAGCGTGGGTATCGTGTTTTGTCTCCAGCTTTGCTGCCATGTGCTGTCACTGTGGGCAAGGCACTTCAGTGTTTATGAATTGCTACCATATCTTCAGATTGAAAGGGCCACCAAAAATGCAAACGTGGACTGGAAGTTTTACTGCCCGGCCTGTCAATGAAGAGAACTCACTCTGCATCAGCTGCTCCACTGTTTGCTGGTGTTCACACCAACCTTGTGCTGTGGGATAGAGTTCAGAGAGCAAAGAAATGCTCAGATGAATAAACAGCTCTTCACATAGGCCAAAAAAAAATGAATGGAAAAAAATTCCTGCTGATATTTGAATGAATAAGACTGATGCAGAGTAACTACACAGGAAAAGAGCACCGTTGCTTTAAATTCAGTGCCAACACCCAGGTTGCCGGCAATTGATGCCACTAACTCATTTTTGCACTTTAATGTTAAATTTCTTATGGGACCACATCACCTAATTAGAGGAATTGATAACTGCACTGTTCCATAATGAGGCCAATACATTTCAAAGTCATTAAAGATAACCAAGGCAATAAGTCTGTGTTTAAGCGGCGCTTCCTTAGATTTCACAGCCTGCATGTCGCGAGCACAGGAAAAAGCAATCCCTGCCTAGTCAACTGTAAATGCTGGGTTATTGGAATCTTTAAAACAGGCAGCAAGGAGAAAATTACATGGCCAAATCTCCTTTTTCCAGTTAATGAAGAATTAAGACTCCCATTTACCATATTAGAAGGTTCATCAGAGGTCTCTCCTCTCCATAGCTTGTGTTTGACAGCAGTGTCAATTTATCTGAGTCAGGACGCAGAAGTGCATGACAGTACGTCATTCATAACTGTCACATCTACTTATCTCTCTCATTGTCACACTGCTAACGAAATTCAGGCCATGCTTTGCCCATCATGGCCTCTTAAAGGGAAAAGGATCTCCTCACCTCATCCCAGCACTCACAGAATCCTGGTTCTAGAACCAGCGTGCTGCCACACAGCTACAGGGGGGACAGATCACATCACCTGGGAGAGCCAGGGAAGGGAAAGGAAAAACAGCATTTCCCAAAGGCAGGCCTCCACCAAGGCTGTTGCTGGCTTTAGAAGTAAGAGGCATTAATTTTTGGTGATAATTACTAGATGGGCAGATTTATTTTATATTTTACCTTGTGCCTGTGAGATTTATGCAGGTACATTTGGCATCTAAGGGAAAAAAAAGTAGAGTGACTTTCTTGAAAGTCAGTGGTCAAACTTCTGTTGGTTTCAAAAGCACAGGATGGATTTCTAGAAATGCAGCAGATGAAGAATCCCATAAAATTAACTTTAGAGCACTTGTTACCCCTGCTAAGAGAGAATGTAAATGGTCCATCAAAATGCTTTCAAAAGATCTGCTCTACGAGCTTGGACATGCTAAAGAACACCAAAAACTCTTTTCTACAAATCCAAGAAGCATCCCACTAAAATCAAAACACACAGCTGCAAAGCTAAGTTAATATTTAAGGAAGACAAAGAAACAAACTCACCTGAGAAAACAAATGGAACAAAACAGCCCTGAGAAGAAGGGCCATCTTTGGAAAAAAAAATAACTGTTATCAATATACACTGCTGTATTGTAAGGCAAGAAACAGTCATTTTTCAAGAAAGGAATTTCCAGAGTTGTGTTGTCCTCTTCTCTAAAAGAAAACATGCATCTTCCTTCTAATCCCAGTGGCTCACACAGCCCAGCACAGGGAGAGATCCAGCCTGAGCAAAGCAGAGCAATTCTTGTCTTTAATATCTGTTTCTCTTAATGCATCTTTCCAGAACATTTTAGTTAAAACGTTCTGATAAATTCAGAGTAACTCCCAAGTCCCTCCTAACTTCCCTGCTCCTGCATGGTGACGAGGTGTAAACCCCAGCAACCTCAAGTGGGGAAACTTCCCAGTGCCATGTAGGTCTATCAGAGCCTTCTGCAGCCCAGAGGATGATGAGGGTTAAGAATTTTCTTTTAAATCACACTGAAAAGCACAACTTCTTCCTTCTGTTCAATGCCACTTCGACAGGAAAAGGACCCCTCAGCTCCTGGACCACCAACTCCCCAAGCTCTGCAGACAACAGGATTCACCCTGGTGAGATAAATATCTGCCTAAAATATCTGCACCGCTCTGGAGTGGAACTGCTGGGATTTATGGCCATGGAAACCAGGCTGGAGTCAGCGCTGGAAGGAAGCTCTATCCTGTGTTTAAGGGCAAAAAAAGTGATTTTGTCCGTTCTGCAAAAAGGCTATTTTCCACAATCACAGACTCCAAACACACTGCNTTTTTTTTTTTTTTTTTTTTTTTTTTTTTTTTTTTTTTTTTTTTTTTTTTTTTTTTTTTTTTTTTTTTTTTTTTTTTTTTTTTTTTTTCACTAGAGCCAACATAATAGAGGAGAGGGAAAATGGTGCCCAATTGGATCAAATTACTGGTGAAACAATGCAAGTGAATGTGCATTCAGGTCCGCGCTTCTGAAAACTTCAAGAACTAAAATAAATTGCACGACCCCCTGGTAACTTCCACTAGAACTTCTGGGTACAAATTGTTTGCCTCAAGCTGGGTGAAATATACATTCAAATTCAGGCTCTTGAAGGAAATTATTAAGTAGAGCCATATTAGCTTTCTCTGAAGCATACTCGTTTTCTATATTGCCACTGTATAGACCAATTATGTTACCTTTCCATGCTGAGAAATGATTGTTCTGCTAACACAGTTCTGGTAAAAATCAAAAGCACTACATTTTTAACCTTGGGGGATTTTTGTTATTGCTGCTCCCTTGCTAGTTCCTTCAAATGGAAAACATCTTCCATTAATCTAAATGCAAAATTTGTTCAGCTTTCGAAAGTTACTTGAAAAATGTTAAGCACAAAGCAATAAACTTTTTATGCTCTTAAGACCACTAATGCTTTGAGCTTCATATTCATTTTGAAGAAATGAACATTTTATGGTTCACAGAGGAATAGCTACATGAATAATATCTGAGACTATAATGCATCTAGCAGAAAAAGATTAAGTTTATGTAAACTATTTAATCAGACGTGAAATTTTCTCTAGAGGATAAAAAAAAAATCTGACCTTATTTAAGTTTATTTTAAAAAATACCAATATCACATTTCCACCAAGGGAACCCACCGATTTCCCCATTTATGTTGTATAAATATTCATGGAATTGAGGGCTAACTGGATGCCACAGCCCCCAGGAAGCAAAAGTAACTTTAGAGAGGTACCACATCCCCATGGTCTTCCCATGGAAAGCACTTCCCTCCAAGTGTGACTGTAACTGCAGAGAATGGGTTTCATTCCCAGGGCCCATCATGGCCCTGATGTTCATCACAAGAGAAACTTCTCAGCAGAGAAGCTCCAATTCGCACCAAAGTCTTGGTTTCATCCATGATTTTACCATGTTTTCAACAGAAACCTGTTCTGTAACTGTGTTTTACCTCTTTTAGCCCCACAGCCTGGTTTGCTGCCCCCTCCCACTGCAGTAATTCTCTCCCAGGTTTAGGAAACCAGGCAGTCTATCCCAAGAACTGTCTGTCTGGAATTGTGTTGTAATAACTGATTTATTAAAGAAACACAAATGTATGTTTAAAATGTCCAATTAAAGTGGATTTTATGTAAGCTACAATAATTCTAGGAAGCCAAGTGATTTGTACCCAATTAAACTGTACCTGAATTTGGCCCTCATTTCTGCTGATATCCAAAGTAAAGCTCTTGAACTGTTTCAAATTAAATTATGGAAAATCTTGGCATCCTAACTGTAAGCCCAGGTGCATTTATTTTTCTATTAAAACCAGAAAATTAAGGAGCTTTTGTAAGTACAATATTTTCTGATTCCACTGTGGGGTTTGTGTTCCATAACACACTAATGAAAAAGCCTCATGCAGAAGAATCCTCAAAAATCAATAGGCTGGATACAAAATAGTAATGCAGCTTAAACAACAACATGATTATGAATAACCTATTTTCAAACACTGTCACTTGAACGTGGTTTGAGAACAAATGATGACCAGGCTACGGGGAGTGTGATGTGATTATATTTTTAATGTATATTTGAATGGATCTGTATATAAACTGTCATATCTCTGTAACACAGAACACCAAGCTGGTCTGGGAGCCTCTTGATTTTGAAGCAAATGCCAACTACTGAACATTCAGCTTTCTCTTGCTCTTTTTATTCCAGCAAATTACCCACTCAAGTCAAAGAGGTAAACAAGAGTTACTCTACACTGTTGTCCCTCGCAGATTCACATTATCCCTGCACCCTGTGGAAGTCTCCCTTTCCCTTTCTCATAGTGTTCAGTTGTCACAACAAAGAGTTTGATTCTAAGTTCAATATCAGCTCAAATGTTCTCTCCTGATTTGGTGGCACTGTGGACTCCTCCCAAAGGGAAAACTCAAAACCACATGTGGGCTCTCTTTTCCTTGTGAGTCCTTCCTGCCTCCCACAGTCTAAGAGAGATAATGGGTTATTTTCAGCAGGGAGACAACACCCCCCCCTTGACAACCTCCTGGCCAGTGTGACTGGCAAAGCCCCGAGGTGTGGTGGGCTGACCCCCAGACCTGTGCCCTGGGAAGCACTGCAGATGAGTCCTTGGCCAGCAAGGGGGAGAATCAGAGCTGCCTGCAAAAATGAGCTGCACTATTAAAGGGGAAGATGGAGGAAAGGCAAAGCTGCTCAGAACGCCACAGCCACAAGCACGATCCTGAAGATCTCAAAAGCAGAAAGGCCATGAACACACTGGGGGGACGCATATTTGGGGGAAGGTATAGAAGAGAAAACAACAGTGAGACACTTTTCAAGGAAGCTGCCATGAAATCCATCCCATCCTTTGGATGCCACTTGAAATCCTCCTGCGCTTGCCGGCCCTCCCGGAGAGCCCCCTGTGCAAACCCGGCCATTTCGCTCCAGCTCCCAACTGCACAAAATGGCTTCACCAGGCGGCATCTGCCACCGAGTGACTGGTATTAGGCACAACTCATTATCCTGACAAGGATCTGGCAGGCAGGCAGGCGCTCTGGCAGGGGAGCCGGCGGGATGAGGCTTTGGCATAACCGCCGCCAGGATAGGAATTAAGCTCGGTGTCAACACAACGCACATGGTTTCCTCTCCACGGACATGCCAAATCCTTGACACAATAATGAGTTATGCATGATGCCAATCACTGATTGTCAGCTCAACTGCACATCTCTTTCGCGATGCCATCAAGCTGCAGCGGGATCCAAAGTTGAGAAAAAAACTTTGCTGCAAGTTTTGGTGGGGGTGATGGCACAGGCAGAGGGTGGAGCCTGTCACCCCCTCACTCCTGCCAGGCCTGTGGGAAGCAGGAGAACCCACGGCACAGCCTGGGGGGATGGACTGACACTGCAACGCTGCCCGGAGTGTGGCATGTCTGAGTCTAATAAAACGAATTGCCTGAGAAAATCATCAAGGCAATGCCTGACAAGTGTCTTGTCACATTAGAAATCCAGCCTTTGCTTGAGAATGTTCAGGTTTGTGTCTCGTCCTGTGTTTGTGAGAAGCCCCATCCGTGTGGAAAGCAACATTCCCAGCAGTGGGGGGGAGCAAAGCCATGTGCCTTGGCAGCATGGAAGGGAAGGATGATGACTATGATGACTTCCCATGCTCTCTGGGGGAAGGTGGAGCAAGCAGGAGGTGTTTGTGTCAGCCATAACGTGCCTCATGTGCCTCCTCTGCCCTGCATGGGACCTACATCTCAACACCTCCTCATCCCACAGCAGGGAACACCTCACCTTCTGCCACAACCCACGCGCTGAACACCAGCAGAGCCACTGCCCTCCCTCCCTGGGGTGGGCACACTGCTGTGTCCCCACACTGTCCCCGCTGAGCCCCCACCCCAAATACCCCCAGTTACCCCCCTCCTCATCCCCAGCCCTCCTCAGAGCCAGTGCTGGTAGCTGAGGTGTCTCCTCTGGCCTCACCCTGTGTCCAACTCAAACAGGACACACCTGCCTCAGGGACCGGACCCAAATACTCATCTCCTGAGCCATTAAAGCACTGGCAGTAAATTTAATCTGCAAAAGCCAGTTAGAATCTTTTTATTTACCTTCTCCATCACCACCAAACCCCCAAAAGATGAGTTTTCCTCCCCATGTGTTAAAGTGGTGGCTGTCCTCCTGCTGGCAGCAACACTGCCCCTGCCAACACCTCACACATGGGCCCCCAGAAACCGTCAGGGACAGCACATACGAGGACAGAAATGCACCCCTTTCTGTGCTAGCCCCCAAACTTTGCACTGAAGGGCAGGGACAGCCTGATGGCTGCCTCAGAACCAACCAAACAGCAAACCAATCTGGGCTTTACCGAGTCTTGTTATGTCTGTGACAGTGCCCTCAAGTACATGGCCAAAGACAGAAATGTTTTAATGGATTATTTAACTCAAGGGTTTGGTGAAAGCAATTGCACCCAAGTTGGGCTTCCCCTTTTTCATTTTACTATAATTAACACAGACAGAAGAGTAAAAATGTATAATTGTTTTTCAAATGGCGAGGGAACACTCCCAAATATATTTTTTTTTTCCTTTTCCCATCCCCTCAAAAGATGTGTGCAGATTGTGGAAAATATTTTATCCATTTTTGAAACTTTCCATTCATATCTAGAAAGAAACACAACTCGAGAAGAAAAAAATAGTGTAAGGTTCAGAAATTCAGAAGCAAACCATTTCTGCCTTAGAAAACACACCGGTTCACCAGAAGCCTGAGTGAAACAAATCCTGTTATGAAAGGACTGGATGGCTTAAACAACCCACAATGGAAAACTGAGCTTTTGACTCTTCGTTTAGTATTAAAGTCACTCCAGGTTGACAGTGTTTGAAAGGCAAAAGTTTGATAACTCTACGGTGACCTGTCTGTCCTAAGTCAGGTGCCTCAGCCCATTCACAACGGGGCAGAGCTTGTGTATCACAATAAATTGCCACCAACTGCAGCAATTTCAGCCTGAGCAGTGCTGGTCCCTCCAGGACACTCACCAGGGCAAAGAACTGAGTCTGCACCTCCATCCCCAACCTTTATGTGGACCTGTGTCCTCAGGATGATGGACACAGCACCTCTGCTTAGGAGCAAAACAAAGACAAGAGGATATCAGGAGAGAAAACAAACAAACAAACAAACTGCTCCTGATGACACTTCCTGCTGCTCTGTTCAGCATTCCCTGTCCATCACTCTGCCCAACAAAACCCAACACAAGTGAGGAGAGACCAGCACCGTGAGTCAGAGCTACAAACCAGCAGCAATTTAAATGCCTCTGTGTTAGATGAGACTTGGCAAAAAAATTAGGGCTTAATTTTGGTGGTTGTTTTTAAATTTCAATTAAAAGTGCTCAGTAACATGAAAATGATTTAGTGGAAAAAGACTGAGTTACAAGGAAAGCAAATTTCAAGAACCCCAAATGGGATAAACCATGGAGATTATAAAAAGGCTGCACTTGACCTGCCAACATGAGAAAGTCCCAGAGTTTTTATTAAAAGGGGGCAGTGGGAAAGACAACCTGCTGTTTAGGGAAGCTGTATATTTAATTTTAGTGCTATAATGGCATAGCCCATGACTATAAGGTATTATTTAAGACCTATCATGCTATTTCCTTGGAGGATATCTCTCTGCACTTTCACAGTAGGCTGCAGTTTGCTAGTCTCTGTACAATTTAACTACTGTTTACTGATTATTATTGAGTATGGGACAAAATTCACCCTCTCTGGACCAATAAAAATAAGCTTTATACAAGGGGAAGCAATATGTTCCAACTGCTCCCTGCCACCACACGGTTCCATGAAAATACACTTTAAGGAACTGGAAACAAAACAAGCCAACTAAACAGGGAGTCATGGTTTATTAACATAACGTACTGCAAGTCTAATTAAAAGTCAAATAGGCGATACCCTCATCAAAATCCAAATGTTCTTTACAGAAACATCAAGGAAGAAGGGGCATACAGGGGACGATCCCACCAAGGTAATCAGAATTCATCTTCTGGGACTCGTACCCTATTACTCGAAGCTCATTATCAGTACTCTGTACAGGAGAGCAACACCCAGAGACCACATCATTAGCTTCCTGAGCATGCATTACCCCACAGCTCGAAAAACCTGAACAAACAGCCCCACCAACACACAGGGAAAATCGGAGGTTTTGGTTGTGTGTGATGTGAGCCTGATAAAATTTGAAACAAAATGCTATGAAACAAAATGCTACCAAAAATCATTTAAACCTGGTAAAAATGAAGCTTTCTAAATATGCTTGCAGCCTCATAATGGATGTAGCCTGTCTGTTACACCACCTAACATCTCCATTTGCCTGTGAAAACTTTAATAATCTAGCCAGGGTTGCTTCCTTTTTCTCTTTTGGATTTGGATTCTTTGTCTGCTGATCAACACCTGTCTGTCAACTGGCAAAACATAATTCATTAAGTGACTAAACATTACTGACTACCCTGAAATGCATCACCTAATTAGTTGAACACCATCTCTTTTCTATGTTAACTGTCCAGAAGGAAGCCAGGAAACCTTTAGCCTAGAGGGAGAACAGACATGAAAGTAGCAGTGGTCACCTTGAGCTTCACGTGCTGTACAGCACAGAAATAGTCTCAGTCAAAGGAATTGAAGAACACAGCTACCAGAGTATTCAAGGAACTAAACAACACACCCCACATTAAAATACAGTTACACAAACAGGGGCTTACAACACTGAAAAAACCTAATTCCCACCAATAAAGAACAAATCATTGCAGATGCAATGAGCACTTTCCTCTTTTACTGTGAAAATGGTGAAGAGAAAGAGCTACTGAGCAAACAGAGGGAACACTTCAAGATGGGAGTGAAGGAAGTGGTTGACAATACAACAGTTCTGTTCTCTGTTTCTCTCAGAATCCACCTTGTGTTATTTGATGACCTATAAAGTCAGTGCCCCCATTTATTAGCTTTCACTGTCAGAGGTAACAGTGACAGTGACTGATGCACAGTGTCTCGTGCTTCTGTGCTGCTCCCTCTCTGTTCATCTCAACAGCAGCAAAAACTGCACTACAGTGTGATGTGACGACCATCCTGTCAACCAGTAAGGACAAAATTTGGATGCAGTAGCCCTAAATGCTGTTACAGGTCAAGAGAACAGGAACTGGGAACAGGAGTCACAAGCACTAGGCCTCTCCTCAACCCACCCTTAAATTAAAAGAAATTTAATGAAATTTCTTTTTGATTGAATCTAATAACTGGGAAAAAGGACCACTATTATGCCACTGTTGTACTGTCACCTTGAGAAACGAGCTAAGGGTTGGGGACAGGATGTGCTGATGCCAGGGCAAGTTCAGTGCTCCACAGTGACAGAGAGACACATTCCAGTCTCCAGCTTTCACTTCCATCCCAGTGGCCAGGCAGTGCCGTGGCCTCAGCAGCTCCTTCCCTGCTTCAGCTGTGCCAGCCTGAGTGCTGGAGCTTTTGTACATCCACTGCAAACGGAGCTGGAGCCTCACACAGGGGGAAAGGGACTGGCAGGGCTTGGTGCAGCACCACTCTGGGTACCTCGACAGAAAAATTTCACCGTTTCAGACACCCTCTCCCTGCCAGCCAGCCCTGCCACACGTGAGCTCTCCGTGTCTCAGGTGGGTTTGAGTTGCCAGACTGGTCTTCCAAATGAAATTCCCAAGGTCTCAGGAGAGGATCACTGACCTAATAGCTGCAGCACTGAAATGTTATCTGTGGCTAACTTCCACTAGGGGAAGATCCTCATGCAGTGTGAAAGTCACAGAAAGCTGATTAAGCCTGAATCTGCTAATGGCTGATTAGAGAACACACTGTGGTGGGTGCGAGGCAGAATCTGAGCAGCACGGATCAACCTGAGTTCAGTGGAGCAGAACAGAGCTGCCTTCCTGAATTTAGGGTGACCCTTCACCCCAGAACAGCAATACAAGGTAAAACAAGGTAAACCCACTGAATTTAAGAAGTCCTATACTGTTTAAGGGGGTTTCCACCCCACCAAGGGAGCTGCAAACTCTTGTAGTTCATCTTCAGGTAAGATACCAACATGATCATAAATACCACGTAAAACCCACGTGCATTTTCACTTCTGTTACACAACATCAAAAATCTTCTGCACATTTTCAGTTGTTAATCAGGAGGCTCACACCTTCTGAGAGATTTGAAGAAAGCAGCAGGGATAAACTCTGGTGGACGCCCAAGGCATCAGAACTGAGCCACAGGGAGAAGCAGCTGCACTGGGTGTTAGAGGCAGAAAGCTCTAGAGCTGTGGCTGCAAGACAACAGCCTCTGGAAGCCTTGAGGCCCCAAGCTACACTTTCACTCCACTCACCTCAATCTACCTGCAAACCAGCACACAAAGCAAGGAACCACAAGGGTATTTTCCCATCGATGGCAAGCTGAATTAAAAAATAAAAATACATCCACTCAGGAACAAAACACACACCCAATGGTTTGCTCAGGGATATATTCCTTTTTTACGCTACAGGTGAGGTCTAAGATTTTCAAAGGAAAATAACAGTTTGGGATTTCACCTTTTTTCAGCATCACACTGTAAAGTAGCCCATGTCCAGCCTGGTTTCTCCAGCATCTTTCAGAAATCTGTTCTCATCAGACACTGCAGTTTGGCCGTCGGTGCTGATGTTTTCAGTTGTCACTCAGGTAGATCAGCACGTGGGATTTCTACTTAGTGGGATGTTCTGACATTTCAGGGTCTCTTTCCTTTCCATGTGTCCTGGTTTCAGCTGGGATAGAGTTAATTTTCTTCCTGATAACTGTTACAGTGCTGTATTTTGAATGTAGTGTGAGAATAGTGTCGATAACACAGTGGTGGTTTTAGTTCTTGTTGAGTAGTGTTTATACAAAGTCAAGGACTCTTCATCTTCTCCTGCCCTGCCAGAGGAGGCTGGGGGTGCACAAAAAGATGGGAGAGGACACAGCCAGGACAGCTGAGCCAGCTGGCCAAAGGGATGTTCCATAGCCTACAACACCATGCTCAGTGTAGGAACTGGGCATCAGTCAGTGAGTGGTGAACAGAGTGCACTGGCCATCACTTGTTTGGTATATTCTAATTCAATGATGATGATGTTCTATTTTATATAATTATCACCACCATTTTCTTCCTTTGCTGTCCCTTTAAACTGGTTTTACCTCAGCCCACGAGGTTTCTCACCTTTCCTCTTCCAAGTCTCTCTGGCAAAGGGAGCAGCTGAGTGGGGCTGAGTTAAACCAGGACACCATGTTGGAAATAAAAATCAGTATTTCAAAATTATCTGTGAAATACTTCTGAGGAGCTTCCTTTAAAGAAAGGTGAATGACAAGGCTGAAGGCCGATTATCATTATACAATCTTTCAATAAAAGCATAAATTACATCAACTTCTTCCACTTTCTCCCCCAGTCCACTGAGTTTGATGAAATCAGCCTTTCCAATACAGAGAATATGTAAAAAAAAATTGACCATCTTTTCTCATTACTTGGGTAAGTACATGGTAACTCCACCCACTCCTCTGCAACCTTAAGCACTTGTTCCTCCACAGGCCATGAATTTCAGCTTGTGCTGATGGAAATACCTGTGGCCAGCCTGCTGTAGCCAAGGGAAGAAGGTGCCAGAGAGGGAAGCAGAGCCCTGTATTGTTTTCTCTCCTTGCCTGTTCCCCACTCCCTCCCCGCCCCCAACTTCTTCCCAAAGAGTTGCACTTTTGTACTTTGGGGCCTCTTATTTTAATTTATGCAACAGCTTAAAACATTTTGTTAGGGCTGAGTGAGACCATCTGTGCAAGAAATAAAAGATGCCTAAGGGTAAAATAGGCAAGAGCAGTAATGCTGAATCTGTGGAAGGCAATCGACTGCCTATGGATTTTGTATCTACTGCTGTGACCTTTCCAACCATGGCTTTCAGTCAAGGGTAATTTCCACACAACGTCTGCTCCAGAAAGAGAAATTCATCCAGAACAGCATCAGTGCTTTCCAGAAAACTGGACAGCCACAATTGCCTGTCACTTCTCAATGCCCACGTACCATTTAGCATGACATTTGCATAACATTATAGAAAATCTCCTTCATTATGTCCTACAAGAAGATCTGCCAGCATTTGTTTTCCTGAGGTGAGCAGGGACTCGAGTTGATTTCGAAACATAAACTTTTTGTCAAGGATGGCAACGTTGCTCTTTAAAATGATGGATCACTTCCTACAACTCTTAAATTACCATTACAAAGCCCTGACCCTGTGTGCATTAAGTATTCCCTAAAGATGCTGAGGAATATTTTACGAGTTGTTTCATTTTGCTGTCTTCTTTCTGATTACCTTTGGGGCTTATTAAGAAAGTCTTTTTTTTAATAACTCAGAGAGGTCCAGGACTAAGAGGGAAAAAAGAACCTAAATTGGGGTTGAAATATATTTAAGTTCAAAGATGAAAGAGTTTTATTTACAGAAAACAGTTTCAAGGAAAGCAGTGAGCACTTTTATCTGGGGAACCTCCTCCCTTCTTTGGAGCAATTACGTGCCAGCAAAGCACACAGATGGGAAGTTTTGTCTCAGTGTCAACCTTATATTCTGGAAAAGAAAAATCAGCTTCAAGATGACAGGTGACAATGGGCCAAGTTCATCAGTGGTGTAGGCTGGCTGTCAGGGCTTGAGGCACAAGGGCACACTGGAACCTTTACCAGAAGGAAAACTTCGGGCCTGGGAAAGGACATACCTGGAATCACTGTCAGAAACCTTCAGAAAAGCACTGATGGAAAACCTATTTGCTATTTAACAAGGGTCTGCTCTGCTTGCAGACCAAGGATGAGCTACACATCCTTGAGCAGCAAAAAAGAATCAGATTCCTTGATAGGTGATTTAATAATATACCATTCTGGAACCCCGTTCTCAGATTGTGCTCTTCCCATTCCCACACAAACAAGGCAGCCAATAAATTTAAAAAATTATTCACCTCTTGTTTCTTGAAACCTTTTCTATCCCCTTAGAAGCATCCAGGACCAGGAGAAAAAACCCAAACTGAGGCTGGAATATTTCCCTAGGATCCTGCATTACAAAGTGAGTCACAACAGCAGCAGCACTATGGTCACCCCGTCGATGTACGTACAGTGGCACAAAGGGACAGGTGGTGATGCTGTCACACAGCTCCTTCCCCCCACACAAACTTGGAATTTAATGATTTGCTACAAGTAGAGGCACAAATGGATTGGTAACTTGGCAGTTCATGTTCTATTTTTATTAATTCCTGAATGACTCCTCCTTTCACAATACCCTGGGGACTTGCACGCTGTCATTATTAAATGTGGGGAGCAACAGGAAAAAAAAAAAGGCAATTTTTTAACAATTACATGGTCTGGTTCTACACAAAAACAAAAGACAAAAGTAATTTACAATAGTTAAGGCAACTAATGGCTTGCAGGCCGGATTGCTCAGGCAGCTGTTAATGGCCTCAGCAGCCAGTGGTCTGTGTCTGACCAAGGTCAGTGGTTACTCCTATGTGACAACCACTCTCCAAATTACAATTTCAGATTTTTTACAGGGCAAGTATTCCCATGTCTGTAACTGCAAACAGAGCTTCCAACAAACAGGCACCATGAGCGGCCAAAAGGCTGAGAAAGCCTGAAGTCCTGAAGTAATTCCACGAAGCACCAAGACTGAAGGAACAGTGTCCGACCCATCCCATCTGCCCCACTGCACCAAGCTCAGGGAAACCACACTGACAGCACCATCAGCTCTGCAGCTTTCACAGGGCAAACCAGACCCACAGTGGACATCACCACCACCACCACTCCATCTGTGGAGCTCAGACTATGAATGTGAGGAGAAATCCTGAATCTGAAAAAGCATTAGGCATCTATTTTCCTGATTTTCCTGATTTTCCTGGTTGCCTCTATCTCCCTGGCAACATATGCTGCAGTGAACTAGAGCTCTGCCATTAGAAACAGGTTCTTAATTAGGAGCTTATAATAATGTATAAACTGACAGCTGTGGCACAAAACGAGCTGACCAAAATCTAACAATGAGAGCGGATACAAACCCCACCCGAAGAGCCAGGCAAGCAAACAGCAAACCCCTGAATCACCATGGATTTCTGCAGCCTACACCTGCACATTCCACATCTCAGCTGGCCAGGGAGGGAAGTGGGCTCCAAATGCCAGGGATCCATGGCAGGCCACGGAGTGGAGGCAGTAACAATGCCAGGACTGATGCCAGGGCTGTTTTGCCAGGAGCAGAAACAAACGTATCCGGGAGAGGGCTGTTTGTTGTAGGAGATGCTAAAATTGTCTTGGCTCCTTCTAACAGGGTAGGAAAGCTGGTGGCATTTGGGCAAGGGATGAAAATGAGGTGGTGGGAGGTCCAAGGGCAGGCTGGAAGCTCCTGTAACAATCAGATCCCTGTCCTGGGGAGCAGCAGCCTCAGTGCACGTCGAGCCCTGCCGAGGAGATATCCCAACCCAGCCATGCCGAAATTCCACCCAGCTCTCCAGGCCTGATGGAGACACATAATGAAATACAATCCTGTCAAGCTCGGCCCCTGGGTAACATTTTCACTTCTACATTCCATTTTCAGTTTAGGTCGAGATTTTTAAGAAGACAGCAAGCAGCACTCCAGTCCCAGGTGACAAGATCTGCTCAGATTTAGTCTTTGAATGTTGCAAATTAAATTCCCTCATCAGGCCTCTAATCACTCTTACCAGATGGGGCTTGTGCTCAATTTTGGATCCACAGGAAATTTAATGGTTATTGTTTCTGTTTAAATAGGAGATTATTGCATTTTAATAAGTTCTCTTTGGGACTTGCAGCAACAATAGAGCACTATGAATTACTGTAGATAGCTGTTACTGCATGCTGGGGAAAAATCAAGTTACTAAGTGTGACAAGTTGCTTTTTCTTCCCTTCCAGCAATCGCTCGGAGTGTATTTACCACCAAATTAAGTATGTGCCGTGGGGATAATATTTTTATCCTGCCGAGGGGGGAAGGCGCTTGTCTGTGGATTTTCATTAAAATGACACATCTGTTCAGCAATTTCACAAAGTAATTCTGCTGAAAGTTTTATCAGCTAATTTTAATTATTCACTCCAGTGGGTTGAATACAGGATTCATCATGTTGAATTAATACATTTGACGGGAATTTCACAAAGAGGGGGGAGAAAAAGCAATCAACAAATTGAATTGTCATGCAATATGGATTAAATTGAGATTCTTTAATTAGGATAAGCCTGAGATTTGGTATTTTGAAGGTATTAGAAAGCTTAGCAATACAGTGGTAAAGATTAAGAAAATGCAATTAAATATTACACTTTGGACACAGGCAGCATATCATGTGAGCAGAAGACAAGGGTCCCCTTTTTAGCAGCACTGTTAGTAGTGCTGGTTTGGAGATTTCCTGAATGTCTGAGGTATCAGGGATGTCATCCAGGGACAGCCTCTGTCTGCCAGAGCTGAGCTACAGGACGGGCTTTGTAGAGGGGACTGTCCTTCTAAGTGCTGGAATTGGACTTCCCTCTTTAAAAACTCTTCCAACATCATTGCCCACAGACTGTGACTCATCATAGTATGTTAAATTTCAATTTATATATAAACACACCCACTGACTGGGGCCGAAGAAACACAGACTCAGTTTGGCAGCAAATTCGAAAGCCGAATGTGGGTTTACCAGAAGTAGCAGGAATGAAGTGAGATCTCCAGAGAAGTGTGACTGTGGGTGACAATTGGCAGGCGGATTTTTCCTACATTAAATGTCCCTGTAGGACTTGTGCAGTTTTGTTTAGTCGTAAATCATGACCAAAATTCCAAGTCTTTTATTAATGGAACCAGTGAAAGTACACACGGAAATTTTGCACTTCCTAAAAGGTGAGAGAACTATGTGTCACAGAAGATTTTCTGTTAAATTCGAATTTTATTACTAGTTCCGCCACCTCCAATGCCAGGAGACAGGATTACTGAGCTCCAAAGAAACCCAGAGGCCCTGACCCTCCCTGGGAAAACTGCTGTGAATATGCTGATACACGTTGCTGATGAGTTGGCTGTAAGCAGCGTGACAAATTGCATAACAAAGAAATATTTGGCAGCAGCAGACGCTGTGTTATCTAACAATACATACTTTAATATGTGATTATTCCTGCTTTTTTCCACTGCTCACATTGTACCCTGAATGTACACAGAAACGGTGTCTGAGTAAACTCACCAGTGCCTGTGCTCTCTGGGCTCAGTGCAGGACTCTGATGCCATTGTTGCAACACTCCAAACGTTTGCCAGGAGTGCAACTTCCAAATGTCCATGAGAACTCCCAAACTACTGACTTTCAGCAGACCACGTCTATACTTTACCTCCATCAGAACAGAGATTTTAACCACCTTTCCAATTCCATTTTACATAACTGCACTCATTCAAACTTTAAATGTCTAATCCACTCTGGTCACCTGAGCTTTCTCTACAAATGAAAGAGCCAGAAAACACCAGATTGCTCCACTCACCTTCCACAGATACACAGAGCAAAAGACATGATGGGCCACTCTTTAGAGGGGATTCTTCCTGTGGATGGGATACAGAGAGATCTGGAAAACTAGTTTGCACTAGACATTGCCAATTCTTGCTCGTGGCATCATCTGTGCTGGACACACAACTCTACTTCTTTTCTCGACCTGGTGCCCAAAGATGCATCATACATGATCATGTATGTCAAGGTTGTCTGCTCTCCATTCAAGTTTCTGCATCGCTTCCCAGTCTGTCCATCCTTGATCTTGCTCCTGACCAGCCTTCCTGACCTTGTTCTAGAACCATGGAATGGTTTGGGCTGGAAGGGACCACAAAGACTTTACAGTTCTGACGTCCCTGCTGTGGGCAGGGACATCTTCCACCGGACCATGTTGCTCCAAGCCCTGTCCAACTTGTCCTTGGAGTAGAGGGACAGCTCGTTCCTTCTTACAGATCCAACTTTTGTACTGGCTTTCCCAGCCTGCAGGTCAGCCTCAGTGTTCTGCTGTACTTAAACAGTACATTTATGGTTGAAGGTGTCACAAATCAGAACTTAGCTAAGGGAAAGCAAGAGGAAGGAGCACATCCGTTTGTCAGGCTTTAAAAACAATCAATTAAAACAAACCCAAACCCCCCAAAGTGCTGTTCTGTGATGCCTGATTCATTCAGCTTTATGTCCCCCTGACCACAGAGCCTGCACAGATCCATGACAGCACCCACACCCTGCAGGGTGCTCACCCAGCACCCAGAACTGTCCCCAGCCCCAGCTCAGCAGGGCAGGAAGGAGGAGGCTCTGCACCACCCTGTTCACCACTAAAACATGTCCCTGAGTGCCACATCCACATGGGTTTTGAACAGCTCCAGAGATGGTGACTCCCACTGCCCTGGACAGCCTGTTCCAACTCCTGAACAATCTTTCAGTGAAGACATCTTCCCCAATACCCAACATAAACCTCCCCTGATGCAACCTGAGGCCATTTGAACCCATCACGTTTTACCTGGGAAAAGAGACTGCCCTGACTCCACTCTCCTTTCAGACATCTGTGTCAACAGCAAATATGAAATAAAGGGTTGGGAACCAGCCAGGATTGCCCAGGCACGTGGGCACTGCCCTGCTTGTGACTGGAGAGGAGAGAAGGGCACCTTCCTAAGCAGCACAAACCCCAGAGTGTGAGAGGGTCAGCAGTGCCCATAACTGCACAAAAGGAATCGACTGAGCTGCTGCAGTGATGTCCAGCTCTGAGCTTCAAACCCGCCCATTGTCACCATGTTCATCTTTTATTTCATAGGGAAAAGAAAAACTTCCCTTTAAGGTACCATGTTGACTGTAGGGATGAAGTTTTAATTCCTCTTAATAAACGTTTTCACACATTTCCTCTGTGTTTCCCTGGGCAGGTTTGGAGATTTCTAAAAGAGTTCATCATTGTGCCATCTCTGCTTCTGAAAATTAATGAAAATTTTACCATTCAGTGGGTGAAGCATTAGGCCAGTTCTGAACTCTGGGTTTTATTGAATTCTTAGTTTGCTATTTCTCTGAGATGCTGACAGAATCAATTTATGTCTGAAAGCATCTTTGAGACTCCTAAAGCATTATAACTCCAAATGACAAATATTTTTATTGCAAGTGATTTTTAAACAGCCAGCAACTCAACAAGTTGTGCAGTATCTAGAACACTGAGGTCCATTTTGATCAAAACTTATAATTTTTACTTCATCAGAAGTAATTATTACTATGACAGCAAAAATTTGATTTTTTCATGCTTGAAAGTGTAGAAATTTAACAAGTAAATTAACTTTTGTAATACAGTGGTCACTGAATTTTGGGAGAAAGGCCACAAAGCTTTGATTTTTGTGTGAATTTAACTCATAATTACCAAATTAATCACTTGCTGAAGCACTGACACAACGCACATTTCTAATCCATGGAACTGACACAATGAACCTCAGCCTCTCACCTGGGGATCCTCCACAAGGAAACAAAGAGCTGTCAGAAATCCTTTCTCTACTTTTTTTAGCACCCCATTAAAGCAAAAAACCCCACCCAAAATAACACAGAGGCAAACATAACTCCCCTCTGTCTTTGCAGGTAAAAACGAGAGAATTACACTGTGAATGGAAAAATTTTGATGAAAAGCTGAAGGTTTGGTCAAAGCCTGCAGGTTCACCAGGCTGCAGTTCCATCCCCCAAGTTGGCTGCTGCAAAGCTCAGGGATTTGAAGGCCAGGCTTCAATTACACTGGCCTGTTTACACATTTCTTTCTCTGCCTGCCCTTCTGCTGCCCCTGTGCTCAGATGTCATATTATCCTTATCAGCAGATTAAAAAACCTCTTTGCAGAAACACTTATCTGTATAATACCAGTGATGACACTTAAGCTTCAACTCTCCTATTTAACACTCCATGTGCCTTACTGATATCATCCTGCACAGATGAAATTATGTGTTCAAGACTTCCAGGGTCAGAAGAACAGCCAAAACAGGTTGGGATAATGGTCCATCCAGCCTAACCTCCTGTCTCCAATCTGTTTCAGAGGAAGAGACGGAAATATCTCAAAGTCATAGGATAAACCTCCACCAAATAAACTTTCCTCCTGTCACACAAGATTTATAGCCTCACTTAGGGCTGGATGTCTGACAGTTCCCTCCTAAAACCCTCCATATTTCTAGTATTTACTGTAACACTTGGAGACACACTTGATATGAATCAACACCAAATCCTCCTCAAAGCCTGACCTGAGGAATAATTTTTTTCCTGAGCTTAAAAAAAACCTACCAAACAACCACCTAGCAAAAATCCCTTGCTTGCTCTTAATTTGGCAACTTCTCACTTCTTGGAACTTCTCCTTCCCCTGGAATTATGATCCACTGTGGCCAGGTGACTGTTTCTGAAGTGCAGGTTCCTGAGGGCTGTGCAAGGAGCAGCTCAGGCCACTTTCTCCTGATTTCACTGGAGGGCCTCAAGAAAGCCAGGCAGCTGGAAGGCAAACCCCAAGTCCTTGCATGTCCCACTCAGCTACTGAACAATGTCCTATTGTCAGATATTTAATACATGTCTTGAATACCCTGTCCTGTCATGGCTGGCTACTCATTAACACAGTTAAATTAATACAGTACAGCTGATTCCATTTTAAAAAGGTTGAAAGCTACGCATAACATTTCTAGCTTCACAGACCACTAACCAGAGGAACAAGACAGATGTTAAGATAGCTGCTCCTCTGTATCACCTGTTCCTGGGAACTCAGTGTAACAACAGGGGACCAACCCCAAAACAAGAGCCCAAAGGGTGGCACAGGCTGCAGAGAGGTGTGGGGCCATCCTGGAATCCAATATTTGATAATGGCATTAGCACTCTGTGTGACCTCGTCAGGAAGGTAAAAATCACTCTATAATTATATTGGCTCATTAGGATTTCCTGTAGGAATACACTCCTCTCACTTTGGTTGGAAAAGCAAGGAGGAAAATGCCATCATGACTGTACAACTTCCGACCAGACCCCTGGGGACAATTAGAGGACAGTGGCCAACCTCCTGCTCCAGCTTGACTTATGCAGCAGTTTTCCAAGATGAGGAACCTGCTAGGAACTGAAATATCTAAGGGCCAGTGAACCACAGAGGTAAAAGACTCTCTGGGGGAATGGAAATAGTTTGCAGCTGGAGGGCAAAAGTGCTCTGTACACCTGTGTGGTCTTGCAACACCAGAGGAAACCATGGCAGGTGAGGATGCTGATGGAAAAGATAAGGGAGACAAATGTGTCTGATCATGGAGTAAGATTTCTGCTCAGGGCATCCAGAGGAAGAAAGCTGGTGTTAAGCCTGGGCTAGTGCTGCTCAACTGGTCTTCACTTACACACATGCTAATAGAAGTTGGGGCCTGGTCCCAAGATGGGAAAATGCACCAGATTCCCAGGAAAAATGAAGTTCCAGGCAGCTGCCACCCCAAGGCTGGTACAGCTGTTTACCTTGTCATACGTATTTGTCATTCCTAACTACCCCATTTGTCAGAGAATTAGAATCAAGAAAATTATTAGCAACCTTATTTTGATGCATTTATTTTGCATTTTCCCCAACTACTTTGCCTGCTAAGAAGAGCAATTACCAGTGACTTCTGAACATGTGCCCTGTTTGCAGCCTCATCTCAACGAACTCTCACTTGAGAAAAATGAATGCAAGATCCATTCCTGCATTTGGTTCATTTCTTAACACACCTGTTTCATTGGAATGTATCAGCTACATGTCTGTGGTGGGAACTGGTGAGTGATCTCTCCCTGCCCTTATCTCCACCCACGAGCCTTTTATAGTATTTTCTCTGCCCTGCCAGCCGAGGAGGGCAGTGACAGAGTGGTTTTGGGGACACCTGGCACCCAGCAAGGGCAACCCCCCACCAGGGTGGTGACACAAGTCAAAAGGTAAAATATCTCTCCAGGAAGCCTTCAGTGAGGAGAGTGGAGCCATCCTTAATTTTTCCAGTTAAATACACCTGCAGGTATGCACAGAAAACCAAACCCCAGGAACTGTGAACCTCTCTGACTCTTCTTCCACTGACGGGAAAAAGGTCCCTTTCAAGGATGTTTAAAAAAAAAAAAAATTAAAAATAACCCAGACAGAGAAATTCTCAGCCAACTTTCACTGTTGGGAGTGTTTTTACGGCCAACTTGTAAACTCCTCAAAACAGGTTTTACAAAGTAATAAAAATACAGTCAGGACCTTACAACGAGCAGACAGGGCTAAAGGTCTGAGCACATGGAGTTTACATTCAACCCATCCAAACTGCAGCTCACCCAGCTCCCTCCAAACAGCCCCTCACTGCCTCTGCAGATGGGGCATTGCTGCAGCACTCAGGTCTGGGTGACACACCGAGCTCATGACAAAGCAACAGCGACAAACTTCCAGACAGTCAAGCTGGGACCACAAACATCAACTGCCACAACACGGAGAGGGAGCAGGAAAAGCCAACCCACACACTATCAACCCCCCCACACCCCAGGAACAGCAACAGGCATGAAAAGATTTAAAGTATCTGTCTTAAAATGCAAACCAGGAGTTCTCCATGGTGTGCACCAGGGCAGCCAGAGCCCAGCTCAGCCTGTGCTCCAACTCCTGCTTTTCCAGTCACTTGGGGCTTGAACTTCTGGAGGATCTTTCCTACAGCACCTAAATCATAACATGGGGAGTTGAACTCATTTTTCCATTTCTTTTATGCTAGACAGAGAATTTCTATGTTCAATATTAACATAAATGCTTACAATTTATTATATTTTTGTGGTTTTTTCCAGTAATATGTATTTATTATTTCCTGGGAACCTACAGTAGTGTTTTCTCACCATGTTTATCATAGGATCACAGACTAGTTTGAGTTGGAAGGGACCTTAAAGATCATCTCATTCCAACTCCCTTCCACTAGACCAGGTTGCTCAGAGCTCCATCCAGCCTGGCCTGGGACACTTCCAGGGATGAGGCAGCCACAGCTTCTCTGGACAACCTGTGCCAGGGCCTGCCCACCCTCACAGCAAACAAATTTTTCCTAATATCTAATGTAAACCAAATGTGTTGCTCCCACTCAGAACTGGTGAGTAAAAGCCATTATAACCCAACCCCAGGCCCTTTGGGAAGCTGCACTTCGTAGCAGCCTAAACACAACACTCAGATACTTCAGATTTGCATCAGTGAAGATTGTAGCAACAGAAGCTATATGGAAAGCCCATTTTCAATAGAAAACATTCAATACTTGTCATTTTTAACTGGTCCATTTTACAATGGCTCTCAGTTCCCTTTTCTTTTCCCATGAGGCAAACACAGCTCTACACAGTGACTTCTTCTACAGACAACTTCAAGCAATATCCCTGATTTTCATGGAGGTGGTGAAGGCCCCCATCCCATTCCATGGAAAACAAGGGAAATGTTACAATCAAATGCACTTGTCTATTGGGCCATGGCCATGTCCAAAAAACAAGCTCTTCTCTGTGCTGGGCTGCATGAACCCAGCCAGCCTACACTCTGAATACACCAAAAGGGTGTCCATTTAAGTAGTTTTTTTTTCCCTCAGAGACTTGAAGAATCTTCAGTTGTTCAGAAATAAGTATAAGAAATATATTCTTACATACATATAAGAAATAAGCACATGTATAAGTAAATGAATAAAGACAGACGTACTGAAAGTAGAGGTAACTTGTGACTGTGCCCATGTAATTTTCTAAAAAAGAGAATTTGGTTTGGAGGTGTAATTGAATGTATTGTATCTAGTCAGGATTGTTTAGAGCTATGCTGTTACTCCTGCCAATTTGATGTAAATACCACCAGCCATTATTTTGTTAGGGGAATCCAGGGGAAAACTGATTACTATTCAGTGTCGCGAAAAACAACCAGAAATGAGGAACACGAAGGCAAGAAATGTGCTTGGGAAAAGGGAGAGCCTTCCTTCCCATCCACAACTGACAACCCCCAAAAAACCCAGCTGTCCACCCGTGCCAGGCTGGGAGAGGGTGGCATTTCCACATCTCCCTGATCCAGTGCAGTGGGGAGGGATGTTCCCTGTCCCCAGTGAGGGCCTGGCACACGAGCACAGAGGAACAGCACAGAACTCCTCCCCTGCTGCCACCTGAGCTCACCCAGAGCACTGAGCCACCTCCCAGCACAGCCCACGAGAGGATCCAGGCCTAAGGGTCCCAATTTCCTCCTGCACCAAAGGTTTCCTCTACAACTGGGACAACACTCCCCAGCGCTGACTTAGCCTGGCTCCTCCAGGAGACAATTACTGAGGTGTTTTATTTGCTGCTGGGGTTTCCCCTGAGGCTCTACAAGAAGCCTACCAAGTTTCATTCACCTTGGTCAAAGTCAGCTGCCCAAGTCCCTGTCTGCCTTGCTTTTCCTTCTGCACAGGGATGGTACCTGGATAAATATTCCAAGGGATTCTGTGCCATGTGGGTAAGACACGGCCTTACTCTAATGGGGGGACTCAGGAAAACCCACAGCAGCTCCTGGAGGGAAGTCATGACACTCCACTGAACCCATCCATGGCATCCCACTCTCCCCTGGGGGCCTGCACAGCCTTTCCTTCACACATGGAATTTTAGCCTTTTTACTATTTCCATAAATGAGCCAAGTGAGTCAATGTAGGGAGGGGAACAGGCTTGGAAGCAATGAATCATTTAGGGTGGAAAAGACCTTGGAGATCACTGAATCCAACTGTAAACCCAACACTGCCAATGAGCAGAAGCTGCAAACAAGCATCCTATTTATAACAAATATATATCAGTAAATAAAAGGGAAATTGAATATATAGACCAAACCAATTCATGGATTTTCACAGGAGGCAGGCAGGTTTTACTGCTTTTTATACATTAAAGGCATTCATAACCTCTGTGCTCAACTGGTGCAGAGGTCTGCTATCAAACTGCCCAATCCACTGTCCATAAACCCACAGAAACCTCAGGTACTGAGAAAAGATAAACCCACACAAATTACTGGGCTCCACCATTGGTACAAGGAAATTCCTGCTCTTCAGTAGGAGCCCTGATAGAGTAAGTGGCAAATAAATATTTTTGCCATTGAAAAGCTATTTTGGGAAGCCATAACAGGTTGCTGTTAAAAGGATTATGTAAAAGGTACTCAAAAACTGGACTTCAGTGAAAGTTGCACTTTGAGATAAAGATTCCAGCAGTAACTCTCTCCAAGCTTTTCTCAGGCTCACAACAAACACCACATCTTTCTTCATGTATTAAAAAAACCATAGGGCTCCCTCAAATTGTCACTACAAATAGAACAGGAGAGATTGTCCTACTAGTGGTTTTCATCTGTAGAATAAAGCCGGTTTCTTGCTTACACAAATGTGAACAGTTAAAATTATCAATAAAGTCAGTGCACACACCCCCACTGCTCTCCTGTTTCCTGGAATATTTTCACTGGCTTTTAACAGTCAGTTAACACTGAAAAACTTATTATGCTCTGGATATTAATGAGCAAACTCCAACTTATTTTAACATCAGGAAAGGAAAAGCTGACACCCAAAATACACAGCTGCTTTGTTATAGTAATAGTAAACTGATCAGTCCAGGGAGGGCCACTCTGTACCTCCAAAAAGGCTCCGTGTCCCATCAGTATTCCACACACAGGCAGACAGGCAGATGTCCCATTGCAGAGGGAATGCCAAATGTCTATCAATAAGATGTTACCATGGCCAGAAATAACCAAGTTGGGATGACTGAGTGGCTCCTTTGTGAGACAGTCCAAGTGGGGGAAATATTTACTCTTCAAGTCGAGAAATCTGAAATCAATCTAATGTCACTTAAAAATAGGAGTCTCACTGTAACTGATACGCTGATCATAGAAACCACACATGGAAGATGCTGCTATTTCTGAAAATATAAGGCAGTGTAAAGTAATGTAGTTCCACTGAACTCTGGGAATCTACACTCATTTATGGCAGATGAACATCTGGTCTTTTATATTTGGAGGAAGGTAGGATAAATACCACCCCACCACTCTAACAAATTCCTGGTAACTCCCCCAACTTAAATAGATTTACACCAAAGTATATTTTTTCTTAGACTCTCAACTTTAAAAACTATGCAGACATGAAAAAAAAAAATAATCTGGCAAGATTAAAAGCAACCAATCACTGGTGCTTCACACCGGAGCTTTCTGAGAATTCAAACTACATCAGAAATTTTCAAACACACATGAGTGCTCCAAAACCCAGCTCCTATTTCCAGAAGTCATTTCAGCCACTGAGCAGCCTGACCTTTGCTTCGTCCAAGAAAATTTAGGACTGCAAGAGATAAGTCACCTTTTGCTAAAAGCCTTGGGCTCCTGTGCCCCTGCCTTTACAGATCTGAGCCAGGGATGAATTGTGAAGGTTAAAGACAAAATTCACTCTTTACACCTTTCATCAGCCACAAATGTCCATTCACACCAAGGGTACATTCTGCTACACTGTGCCAAGGTCAGATCACCTGAAAACAGAGCAAAGAGGTCTTAAACATTCCCTGGTCCTGAAGGGGATGGCTTGATTGCACAATGAGAACCACCAAAACCCTAAAATCCCTTCAAACTAAGCCAGCAGCAGCGACAACAGCGATCCCCGGCCCTTCTGGCAGGACAGGTGGTGTGTGAAAGTGTCTCGTGTTATCCTTCCTCACATCTAACTCATCTGTTCCTTTATTGAAAAACACAATCCACATTGTTAGGGTTTGCGTCTATCTCTGGTTTATGCAACATTTTGTGCTGTCTAATTAGTTTACTGGCAATTAAAAATAAACCCATGGCAAAGCTCCACTCGCCGCTTTCACCTTGTCACAAATGTGCTTGATGTTCACTGTGTCTTAAATAAAACGTATCACTAGCGGGGAGAGAGCCTTTCCACCAATTCTTTTTCCACCATTTGGTATAATTATTCCTGACAATTTGCCCATCACACTGTAAGAGTCTTTCCAGAAGGAGAAAAATACTACTTTGTGTTCTTGTGATCACAAGTCTAATTGAGCGGAAAACAAATCTGTTAAAAAGAGAGGGGGGAGAAAAGAAACAACAAGGGAAGGGGAAAAAAAAAAAGGAAGAATAAAGAGAGATCTGTGGAAAGACAGGCTAATGTTTCATCACTTTCTTAAAAATAATATGACGAGCAAAAGAACAAGGAAATGTGCAACCAGCCACTCCTGGAAAAATCTGAATAGATTTTCTTCCCCTGAATTCCAGAGAAAGTCTCTGCAGCAGATGCTGTTTTAATATAAGTGATGATGACATCAGGTCCATTTTTTCTGTGATGTACAGGTTTTTCCCTAGTTTTTAATTATGCCTATCATTATTCCCTCCCAGCTGGGGTGTGGTAGGGGTACAGTGCTGGTGCTGGCTGGTGCTGGGCCGCTCTCCCTTTCATCTGGGGCAGCACAGAACGAGGGGCCACGTGTGTAATTCAAGCTGACAGGAAACATTAGCACTGCCGTACACTTTGTCAATTAAATGATGGTTTAATCAGTACAAATCTGAATGGTCAAATAATGTTATAATTAAAAGGAAATAATGGAAAGTGGTGTGGTGATTAATTAACAGAACAGCAAGTACCAGCAGCACATCTTGTCTGTGATATCACTTCTCCCCCGCTCCACGCTGGCTGGGTGGGGGTGGTGGGAGGCACACTGACCTTGCAGCCCCAGAAAATCCATTTCAGAGCTGCACATCCAGCAGCAATGGCAATTTTCACAAGCTCAAATAAATGAGGGGGAGCTTTACCTCTTTACCTTCCCTGCAGTGCTCTTCAAAGCACTGCCATACACGATCACTAAGTGACTCTTGACATTTTTTCTGTCTGCCTTTACAAACAGGAGACTGGATACCTTGTAAACCCTGGACACCTTGACATATATTCTGAAGCACCAGAAGATAATGCACTGTCTTTATCTCCCACTGCCTGATGTCTTGATCAGCACGGCAGCTCTGTCCTTTCCCCCTGCACTGGCACACAACGAGCGGCAGCACGGTCTGTGGTTTATTGTGACACACAAATCAAATACAAAATCATATTGATCATCAAAGCTCTAACAAGGCTGCACTGCTCTGCCATGTCCAACATGCACTACTGTGCATTGTATACACTATGAAAAGGTACTACAATGTCAGGAGGAATGATGAGATTCAACAAAGACAATAATTCTTAGAGATGGCTGCTTGTCTCTGGACAGCAGTGCTTAACTTCCAAATATTCTCAATATTCAGGCCTCTAAAGAAACTTCAAAGTATCGGGGTGTTTAGGAAAGGTCCCAAAGGAAGGCATATAAAATTTGAAACTGGTTTTTCAGATTAAATAAGCTTTTAAAATCCATGTTTGATTTGAGCTGGGTACGATCAAACCCGCAGAACTGAACCTGCTGCTAAAGCTCAGTCCACTGGACTGTCACTGGGATGTCAGCCCTGCTGTGACCACCTGGCCTCCAGCAGACAAAGGCTGGTATCATGACTGTCATCCCTTCACTTTGGGTCATCAATCCACCTCCTGATGGTCAAAAGTCCTTCAAAGTCCAATCCTGGCCCTACTCACGACAGTCCCAAGAGGCACATGGTGGGGTTGTTGGGGATTGTTGTCCTGTGTAGGGCCAGGAGTTGGAATTTGATGATCCTTTGGGTACCTTCCGGCTCAGGATATTCTGTGACTGTAAATAAAGTACCTGCTGATGGATGTGCAAAAACCAACAAATGGACCAGCAAGAGTCAGGTCAGATCCTGCTCTTCAGCAGGGGCTGAGCTGCCACAGTGCCAGTGCCACACAGCCCACCCAGCTCATTTCCTGGGGAACAACAGGGCACTGAAGACTCTGCGTCCAAATTTATCATGTTTTGCCTTATTGCAGTGCACTGTACAGCGAAACAGCAACATGCACATTCAATCACGGGTAAAATGAGGGTGGGATGTTATATTTAATATTTATACGCATGGCATACTGGCAAAATTACTGGCATCTGTATGTGTGTGAATGACTGTTTTGAGGAACATGTGTTGTGTGCAATGCTGTTTATTATCAGTAAATGAAGCCAAAAGCTAAGTTGAAAATGAATGCTAAATTAAAAATTATATAAAATGGAGTGAAATGATTTAATTAGCAGATTATAAGTGACATGCTTTACTATTAGAATTAGCTTGGGAGGGATTGAGGGAAGGGAGGAGGAAAAAAAAACCCTTGACTAGACACAGAAGGGTGGAAAAACATTTCTTTCTCCTCTATCTGTGGAGTTACAAACACAGTAACATATTGTCCTGGTGTTTATAATCACAGACTCTGCTGCCGTCACAGTACTTGCCTAATGAGGCAGCCAGTTAGAAATAATGAGACTTTGAAACAAATTGTTCTTGCTTCTAAAAAGGGAAGGAGAAGGATGCGTGGCAGTCTAATACAGTGCAATTGGAGCGTTTCACCAACGTCTCTACACTTGTATTAACTCCTCATACTGTGTCCCTCCACTGGAATTTCTGAGTGGAGAAATGTGTTGTGGTTTCTTAAAAAACGAGGGAGAAAGCTCAGAGCTCTATTTATTCTCAGGTTTTGCCACTGACTTGTTGCATGGCTTCATTAAAAAAGCACTGCCTGGCTAAATTAATTACCACATGTGAAATGCTTTGAACATTTTTGCTTGGTCTCTACCTTCAAAAGAGAGTATTTCACTCCTATAATGATCTCCTATTAAAATTGTCAATATTCTTTGCCAGCAGAAATTGATTTCGCTTCTCTGTGCTTGCAGGAGCACGACTGGAAGGCAACCTGTCCCCTCCCTGCTCCATGGCACGGGGGAGAATGTCAGGAGGTGGGAAATGCTCCAGCCTGGCAGCTCCACACCCGCCCTGGCAGCAGAGGCAAGGAAATAAGGTAGATTCGCAAATTCTTTCCCCATCATTTCCCTGGACACCCCCAATCTTGTCCCAGCACTATCCTCCTCCATGCAGACTTTCCAAACAGCATCTGGAGCTCCCAGCCCGGCTCGCTCTGTCCCCTGCGTGTGGATCCCCTGGGCTGCCTGTCAAACTCCTACTCCCCTGCTCCCAGAGAGCTGAACCATCCAAATCTGAGGCACCCTGAGAAGGCTCAGTGTTCAATACAGCCTGAAAAAAAAAACCATTACCATGCACAAGTCCCTCTTTGATAAAATAATCCTGCTTAAATTCAGAACCCAGAAAACCATGACCACTTTGGTAAGCCTGAAAATTAGAAGCCTTTTAACTTGTTTTCATCTCCAAACACCAAACGAGCACAAATGTGATGCAGGCACCAAGACTTCTATTTATTTTGGTGACAAACCATCAGCAGCTGCCCCTGGTGATCAGCACTACAAGCCTCCACTGCAACCCAGCACGGAGTGGCTCCAGGTCTGACCCTGCTCAGCCTCCTGAGCACTGAAAGCTTCCAGCAGCCCCTCCTGGAGCAAAGGCACCAACACGCTGCAGGCTGGAGCTGCAGAACCACAGGGAGACAGAAGCAGGAGCCTAAGCAGGATCTCAAGTGCAGAAATCCAGCAGAGCTGGGCTGCTGAAGCCCAGGAGCACGGAGGCTGCCAGGGGGAAGTACACCCAGCCCAAGCCTCTCCAAGAGCAGAGCAGCTGCTGAGTGCTCAGACAGCCAGACGGCTGCTTCCCATCCAACATGCTGCTCCCAGGGCTGAGCAGCAACTGCAGAAAACAACAGAAGGGAAATAATAAGGGCTATATATTATGTGTAGATTAAAAAAAAAAAAAAAAAAGAAAAAAAAAGAAAAACACAAAACCCAACAAAAAACAAAACAGGTTCTCCACTTCAGCATGCTTGCACCTTCCAGCTACTTCTTGGTAGCTGTGATCCAGGAGCAGGGGTTGTGATGAAGGAGCTCTGGCTCTTTCTCTAAAAGCCAGAAAGACCTCAGTTTGCAGTCTGTACACAAGACAATAACCCACATTGCTTTCTAGGTATCTACTGGCATTGAGAACCCTCTGATCAAGTTGCTAATTTAAAAAAAAAAAAAAAAAAAAAGGAAAAACCGAGGTGGAGAGTGAACTTAATAGAAACCACTTTAGATGTGTTTGTTTATAGAAGAAAATGAAGGCTGGAAGAGGGTGGGGTGGGAGGATTTTTTTTCTCGTCTCCCACGTACTCCTAAAATGGTCTGTGCCTTGCCTGGAAGTAAATCAATACTAAGCACAGTCCAGGCGAGACTGCCATCTTACATGAAGCACTGACTGTAAAATAGACACAAAAGACACATGATACTCTCTAAGGTCCCCAGCAGCTATAATATCCATCCTTGGCAGCTCGCTTGACATTTCCTTGCCCTGCTTCCCAGTCCTCTTTCTTCCTCCCTCCTCCCTCCCCCTCTCCCTCTCCTCTCTCTCGCTAACAGCCCTGCTCTGCCTCTCAGGGGCTTGCCGACCGGGTGAACAGATAACAAACCTGTCAAGAAGGGTTTAGCTGGGGAATAAATCCTGCATTCGCCAGGAAATGATGTGTACAATGGGAAAATACAAGGGATGACATGAGCCTTCCCTTCTGAGAGAGTGGCCGGGAGATCCTTAAAATGTTACAGCTCGTGCTAAATGGACATTGGGATGGCTGATTAGATCGTATCTCAGACCTTTCAAGTGCCTCCCTTCCTCCCCACTTCCCACTGCTACTGAAGACACACAAAGAAAACAGACAAAGCCCTTCCCTACTTCTGCTCCTTAAAATACATATTTTTTTACAGGCTTGGCCATGAGGAAGGTGGGGTTGGCATGTACTAAGCCTAAGGTCAAGGCTAAAATCTCTTTTAGTGGCAGAAAGGTCACGTGAAATCCATTGGGTAGTCACAATTTCCATTTATAAAAGGCAAATCTAAAAGCAAGAACCTTATCTTGGGGACTTAATACATGTCTTGGGTTATTACTGTTTTCAAAGAGCTTTTTGCACAAATCTGATTTGCACTGGTGCAATAAAGATTCATTATCCTTTTACACAGCAGACTTTGCATTTCTGCTCAGGATTTAATTATGAAAAACAGAACCCATCCCATAAACAGATGCTAATCACAGTAGGAAAGTACTTTCATTTGAGTAACAAGGTAGCTCAGAAAGTTTGCTTGGAAGGTTGCTGCATCAGCAAGAAGAGCTATTAGGGAGGAGAAAAGGGAAGGAAGAACTGATTCAATACTTCTCACAGGTAGCACCTCAATGCTGATATCTCAGGGAGCTGCTTTTGTTGGGAATAGAAGAGGAGCAATTCCATGTGTCAGGAACTCCCCTCTCTAGCACACACAACTGATCAAGAACCTTGTCTGCAGCTGCCTCCAATCACAATCTTGGATTAAACTCAAATGCAAATCCTGGAAAACTTTGGGATTCAGATGGGATCATTCCTCTTGGTCTCTGGGACAGCAAACCCAGTGTTGCTGTGTTTGTGTGCCTGAGGACTGGTTCCCCCCATGTCCAGGCACACAGCCCATGGCTCTGATGGAGATTTTATAAAGCAGTGTCATTCATCCACACTGATATTTTACAGAGCTGAGGAACCTTGCAAAATGAAACTGCTGCCAGTGCACTTTCAGCTCTTGAAATCCAAGATTTTTTTTTTTTTTTACTCTTTTAAAACACCTTTTGAGACACTGATATCACCGTGCAAAGTGTGACTCCGGTGGATGGTCATTACACAAAGGCTGTTCAGTGCACAATGAGCAATACAGGGCAGATACTCTGGTGAGACAGACTGTGGGTAAAGCAGTGCAATCTGCACAGGGATTGCTATCCACAGAGAAAACCTGAAGTACTTAGGTTATCACAGGTGAGTCATGCAATGGCTCCTTAAAGTTTGAGTGAACAATCAAGAAAACATGGATTTTGGTAACTTTGCAAAAACTGGTGTTTAAATACAGATTACAAAGTTAAATCCACTATGCAGTAACCAAACACAGCTGCTTGTTAACACTTGTCAGTCCCTGATGGCAGCACTGGTTTACTTAGAGCAATGATACCAAGTGTCTTCCAAGAGAAGCTACAGCCAAGGGTCCACTCCCAGTGACCAGCTCTGTCTCAGTAGATGAAACAATCTGAATGACAATGGGCTCTTGCTGTAATAAAGGTCAGGCTGGGTTCAGACAACTCTGCCCCTGCATCTTCCAACTCACATCAACATCTGGCTACAGGTAAACTCCAGTTTAATGCAGTGCAATCAACCTTGTTTGCAACATCTTGAAGGAACAATGCCTTCACTAATGATGTTTTAATGAGGAAATGGATATGGTAATTACTGCTAAAAAAACCTGCACCCAGGAAACGTTAGGTTAAATGGCTTTTTCTGTTTGCTTTGGGTTGGGGTTTTTGTCCTCATTCTTGGTGGAGCAGGCAGGACTAGGCAGGGATGGCTTCAGCTAAAGGAAAAGGGAGATTATGTTGAATAAGACCATATCTTCCTTTTTTATTTTGTATAAGTGTTTTCTTAATTTGCAACTGGTATTTTAAGGAAGGGACACATGAAGTACTTAGCTATTATTAGAGGAACTGAGCAATATAATATGATCCTGTTTATGCCCTAATAGCAACGAGTGATGGACTGGTTTGCCACAGACAGCATTTTATTACTGCAGGGCCACATGTGCTGGGAGTTGCAGTGACCTTACACTCAGAGGTTCCCATCTTATTTTCTACTGCTAAGTGTTGCTTTTTTTCCATTTCTGGAGGGGAAGAAGGTCACTTCTCACTATTACTGTTCCATTAACTTACACCACAGCATACACATTCTTAATCCAATAGCACCTTACATTGTGCCTTTTAACTCAATAGTCCATTATTTTCTCAAGTCTTGCCTACACTGACCAAATTATTACCTGAAGTTCTGCACTTACCAAGAGCAGAACAGTTAAAATGTTTAGTGAGAGTGCTGGGGGGCTGAGGCATTGGTACAAATCCATTTTTCTTTTCACCTTTGCAGTTGCTAACAATGAGTGATGGGCTCCCACACATCTGCAAGCACTGGAGCTGGATTCTCATTCACACTCAGCATCAATGAGAGCCAGAGACCCAACACACCATTTTTCATGACTGAATAATGCTGATGCCTTGCAACGTTTCTCAACACACATCAGACAGCAAGACAAAACCTGCATTTTAGCAATGCTTCATTTTATAAATACCACTCTTCAGTCAAGGTGTTGTTTGGAGCCAATGGGAATACATGGCATCCTTACCACACACATTGCTGGGAGGGCTGGGACTCTGAAACAACTTTCACACTATTAAACAGTGACTTTGCTCACCTGAAAGAAGAGACACAGCCCTCACTCATGATTCATGGGTGCACTGCAGCCCCTCAGCAACACCCTCGAGAGGATTTTACTTAGCAATTGGCCTAGGTGCAAAAAGTGGCTCCAGTCCAACTTGTTCTGCCGTTTCTAATTTATCTTCTTAAATAAATAAATTAAAAAAATAAGCAGGGATGTTTTATTTAAGAATCTGATTCTAGACATATCAATGCATTAACAGGCATCCCTGCAGATTCAGCCTTTTCTGATTGAATTCTGGATCATTTTTACTCAGTGAATGGAACAGGAAAAGTCCAGGATGCCAAGAGAATAATATACTACAAGCTGGTGTTATGATGACATGCTTCAAATAATCCCCTGCCAAAATGAAATTTAATTATAGCCATTGTTTGTATTATTCGAAGGACTATTGACAGTAAATCTATCTAGCACAACGTTTCCTCTTTGTATTCACTGCAGCCTTTAGACTGGAAGGAAAAAAAAAAAAAAAAAAGAAAACTAAGAAAAAGGAAATGTTTCCCCCCCCTTCCTCCTTCCCTGGTATCAGGCTACACGAGGCCACTGAAGCCCAGTTGATTTCCCAATTCCAATTATTTCGCAGTACACAATCCTGCAGAACAGCACAGCTCACCCGGGGACTCGGGCTGCCTAAACACGCTGCACTTAATGGAGTCCCTGAAGTTGGCTCCATTTCATTGCTTCTAACTAATAGGCTGTGATATTTTTTTCCCCCCCAAACAGACCGCAGCTCTTCCCACTCCCCTCGCCCATCCTCCACGTAGGATCCAAGTGGCTAACGAGGCATCAGGAGCCCGCCTGCCCCTCTCCACCGCTGTACCTTCACCACCACCTGCTGACTGCAGGGCTGGGCTCCACCACCCTCACCTGCTGCCCCTCCCACATCTCCTCCCACCTTCGTGTTTGGTAAGAACGGAGAGGCATTAAAAGACAGAAGTGTAGCTGGTGTCTGCTGGCATGAACGCTGCCAGGCCCCTGCAAGGCTCAGGCCTAATGAAAAGTGCTCTTTCTTCAGATGTCAGTGATTTTAATATAATTTGGTCTGCTTTTCCTTTTCCTTTCCCTTCTCAACCTCTTGTTTGTGCCTGTGCAACAGGCCAGGTCTCCAGCAACAGAAAGAGAGCTGCAACTTCAGAAAAGATAATTCTGCGAATTGTTCACCAACACATGATCTTCTGCCCCCTTTTTCTCCTAAACCCCAGCACTTTTGGGTTCTGTACCATCAACCTTTTGGTGACTCTCAGCCAGCCAAAGTCCAGTTACACAGCACCTGTTCTCGACACATCATCTCCAAGGGATTACATGAGTCAAAACACTAAAACTGCTGATGATTGGAAGTGTTGAGGTGCAAAAGTATGAGGATTTTGAGGAGAGTATCGCTGTCATATCTAAAAAGTCCTGCACAGCTGTTGGGGACAGAGTCCTGCCCGCTGAGGAGCCCAGGCAGGGCTGGGGCTGATCTGCCTCTTTCATTTGGCTCTGAAGGCAGGAATTACCTTGCCCTGGGGCAGGGTGCAGTGGGAGATCTCTTACATTCGCCCTCAGAAAGGAAAAAAAGAAAAAACTTTCTTCCCCCCCTCTCCCCACTAAAAAAAAACACTCCAATTCTGAAGTCATCTGGACTGTGAAATGATGAAGTGAGGGCGAAGCTCTTCACAAGCCTTTCCAGGGAAGGAATGACCCTTGCCATGCCAAAGGCTGGTGCCAGAGCCCCTGGGGGGGCAGGGGCTGAGCTGACACAGCCCAGCCTTGTGCTGGCTGCAGAGGGAACAGGTCCTGGCCTGGAACAACCAGGGGAGCAATGGCTTTTGAGCCCTGAGAGGACGAAGCCCCAAGAAGCCTGGTCTGATCTCAGAGCCAGCCCTGCCTGAGCAGGGGGTCAGCTAGAGACTGCCTGAGGTCCCCTCAACCTGAATTATTTCATGGTTCTCCAGTTCCTGAAAGCAGCAGACTAGAACTGCTCTGACTGTATGTGCAAACAGCAACTCAGAGCATCCCCAGGCTGCCTCGGAGGGGGTGCAAGGGCTGGACGGGCACAAAAGGCTACGAGGGCACAGCCAGCCCTGTTTGGAAGGGCTTGGACTTTGCACAATCAGCTCCCAAGAAGGAACCTCTCTGAAAGCTGGAGGTCTGAGGGGAAATGAAAAGCAATAGCAATAGCCTGCTCCTCCTCTGCCCTGCAGTTTTCAGGGTCACTGTGCCAGGAGGACACGTCGAGGCAGGGCCCTGATCCCACAGAAAGCAGGGACAGAAACTCCAGGGCTTCTGAGGATCCCTCTCATCACTGCCTGACAGCTGCCTCTATGCTCTGCTACACTGCAGCACTGGAAGACAGTATCAGGTATTTTAAAAGAAAATAAGGAATGTTTGGACGGTCAGGCTTTAACTACGGCGATGGCTTAAGGTATTTTTACATAATTATTTTTCGTAACAATAAATAAACTCAGGGAAGTGAAAAATCACAGGGCTTTTATGGCAAGCAGAGACCCGTCCTGGGTCACTACTCATCTGATTATCTATTAAAATTTCTAGCTTGATTATCTGTTGTGAAGAGGAAGTGAAACACTTCCATTTCCTATTTAAAATACAGACAAAATCATCAGGACTGTATCATGTGAGAGCTGTCTGCACAAAAGCTGAGCAAATAAACAAGGTTCTTGAAATGAAAGAACTCAAACCGAAGCAATAAAGAAAAAATAAACCACTATTGCATTAATTCAACCTAGAACAGCTGTTTCCTATGTTTTTCCCTTCAGTGAAAGACAAAATTCAGCTGAGGGATGGTGTTGAGCTGGAGGTAACAGGCGGTATCACAGCTCTCAGTACTCCAGACACCTTCACTGGTGGGTGTCTCTCTGTAATAAACAAATAGAATATCACCTCTACCATAGCCTGTAAGCTGTCTGGGTACAGTAATTATCTTTTCTAAACAGCACTGGATCCAGTGGGGCCTTATGTTTCTACAGATCTTACAGAATTACGAGTGGGGATAAAGGGGCAGGAAAGTGGGCCCATCTCCTACTGCTGGAGGCAACAGAAAAGGGGGAGAAGGGGCTGAAGTTGGATGTGTCCTATCCCCTTCCTGCTCATTAAAGCAAAGGACCTCAGCAGACAATTTGCTGGACCCATTCAGTCTGTTTTGGTTGTTTGGAAAGGTTTTGTGGCTAAAAAGCATTCAAAACCAAACCAGAGCAAAACAACTTCAGACAACTCAGTGGTTTTTTTGGTTGGTTGTTTTTTTAACTTTCTTATATGTCTGCATGGGATAACTTTCCATCATCCTCAAAAGACTTTCAAATGACTGTTAGAGAAGAGGAACAGGCCTACCACCCTTATAACAAAAATATGAATTAGCTTAGCTCTTAACAATATCCAGTGCAGAATCACAGGAACAACCAGTGAATATGAACAAAATCATAGAATCAATGAATGGTTTGGGTTGGAAGGGACCTTAAAGACCATCTTATTTCACCCCCTGCCATGGGCAGGGACACCTTCCACCAGCCCAGGTTGCTCCAAGCCCCATCCAGCCTGGCCTTGGACACTCCCAGAGATGGGGCATCGACAGCTTCCCCTGTGCCAGGGCTTCCCCACCCTCACAGCCATGAAATTGTTCCTGTTATCACATCTAAACCTACTCTCTCTCAGTTTAAAGCCAACAGAGCTTTACTGCAAAAAAATACCCTGTGCCCAAGGTGAAAGACCTTGGTTATTGAGGTTTTACCTACTGCACACATAAATCTCACATCATCATGCCCAACTTGAAAAAACATTTGCTTTTAATGCCATCACAGGAGTTAAACTTGTCAGCTCCACACACCTAATTTCTGAACACCAGCCACAATGACAGGAAACACGTCACTGGAAGTTGAATCTTCCAGTTACCTCAGCCTGGTAAAACCTGCAGAATTCTTTAATTTCTAGGTGTACATAAGTAAATATCAGCATTTTCAAAAGCTGCCAACAATCTTAATTTTCAGACGCTCAGCCTTTGTCACAAAACAGAAACCCTCAGTCTTAAATTTGGTATTTTGGGCCTTTTCCTTAAAACTGAGATGCTCTGTATCACTAATCCCATCAGAAAGTCTCTGCAAGACACATGGGATACACTGTGAGTGCTCAAGGCTCCACATGTAAACAACTGTGTGATCAACAAGGATTTTGGGACAAACAAATCCTTGGCACTCTCAGTGGCCCTTAAGAAGTGGTTAGTGCTTCTCTCCTCCTGCCAGGCCCTGCTAACATCACTTTAGCCTTTTGTCTTTCAGGTTTTGCAGTTTTAATGTGGGGCTAATGCTGAGGGGCACCCACCACTGGGTTTCTCTGAATAACCTGTGCAGTGCAGGTAAAACCCTTGGATGAAAGATGGGTACCACCATGAGCAGCAAGAGGGTTGTGGATGTGCTGAGAGGTGCACACAGTTTGGGGTTTTTGTTTGTTTTGGGGTTTTTTTTGTAAGAAGCTGCTTCTGGAGAGGACCCAACACAACCCTCTGCTGCATCCCACCTCCCCCAGATCTGGTCCATTTGCCTGGGGAAAAGGGGCTGTGCTGTCCAAGTGTGACAGCACAACACACAGATTGAAACCCCCTCAATCCAGGGACATTTTAAGGGCTCACAGTCACTCTTTAAGTTCCTGTACTTTGTTACTTAAAGCATGACATGGTAATGAGGTTTAATCACACTTGACATTTAGCTTGAGGTACAGTAAGTACACCTAAATCACCTCTTTGGCCAACACTGGCTTTGATGTTCCCATGGGAGACAGTTATTGTTGTCTTGAAAGGTTAAAGCCCTGACTAACTCCGTAGGCAGAATGACAGGAGCTCAGGGATGAAGCAGGAAAAGTCTCTAGAGTGATCACCTACACGAACAGAATTTCTTCCACCCAACCTATCATGACTGTAATATGTAACTTGCAAATATATCCTCTATTTGAAAAGATTTCCTGGGGAAGGGAGAGCTCTGGTGCAGACACCAGTGTAGCGGTGTTTTTGCAGAGCACATATTAAAATGCATTAAGACATAACTAGGGTTGTCTCCATGTTATGCTGCTATTCTTAAGCTGTTATGTTACTAAGCCACATTGGCGTTTTTCAACTTTCCTTTGATGTTCCTTCCATTATCTTTTTATAGCATAATCACACATTTTGGTATGTTGAAGATCAAAGGGAAGCTGGAGCTTCTAAGGCTAAGCCTGGATATGGGGCCTGTAACTAACTGAATTCATTATATTTAATAATATTCTCTAAGGAATGGCAGGGTGAAGTCATATGAAATAATAAACATGAAGGTAAATAGTGAAAAACCATTGGAGTAAGTTTAATGGCAGTTTTGTTTTATGCTTCTCCTAAGCTCCTGCATCAACTCTGTCACCCTCCACTACAGCAGTGATCAGACTCACTGACATTTAGACCTGGCTACCTGGCTGTGACAGCTCTTAATACTCCAACTTCTCCACTTTAGCAGCTCTCTCACCTAAAGTTATAAAACTTCCAATAGACCATGATACTCCTACAAAGTAAGAGCAACCACTCTGCATTTGATAAACAAATTGAGGCACTTAAAATAAAAACAATCTCAAAGTAGACAGGTGTACATAAGAAGAAAACAGGTCTTTAAAAAGAACTTAATTCCTTTGGGCTCATTGGAACTCCTACATCAAAAATATTCATCTTCTGGCAGGCTTGGTAAGATTAAAATTAGTTCTAGATGGCGTCACCAGAAGGCTATAACACACAGCTGAATGGCAGTCAAAAAGGTGTAAAATTCTCTTCTATTTTAGAAAGGACAGAGAGATGTATTCTAACTTTCTCCTTGTAGCTGAATGCTTACTGATGAGTGAAAGTGCAACCGTATCAATTACCCAAGCACTGGCTTTCAGAAAATAGTCCCTGAATTGCACAGCCAGGTGTCATTAAGGGCTTGCTTTTCACACTTACAAATGTGAAAGTTAATCTGAATAAGCTTGTGAAGTGTGTTAATTGAACAGTGAAACCTCTGAGCAGACAGGATTGCTGAGGACAGCAGCCTTCCCCTGGCTCGAGGTTTCTTGGGGTGTAACTCAAGCAGGGGCAGGAGTTACTCACTCCTGTAGCTGAAGTGCAGTGATCAATTTGATGCAACTGCTTCCACTGGCCTGTTCCAGGGGGAAATGAAACAGGTCAGTGTTAATCAGCTTCACAGCAGCCTAAGGGAACTTGTCTCCCTCCCCACAGGGGGGGGCTGGAAACCCTCGTGCTGTCAGATCTTGCAACTCAACAATAGGGCCAAGAAAGGGAGGGGCAGACAAGGCAGCTCTTCCAGGGCCTGAACAGAAGTAAAAACTATAGACAAATTAGGAAATCACTGGCCCCTGTTTCTGCAGGTTCCTGGACTGCAGCATCACTGAGATGGGGAGGGACAAGACATGAAAAGGGAGCAGAAATGGTTTGCTCTTGAACCTGGAACAACTTGGAATGGTTTCATGGCTGGGAGCTCCATGCCAGCTGGGAACAGGTAATTTCTTAAATGATCTCGACTCTACTGCAAGAGAATATCTGACCAATGACCAAGTGATTTAAGATGTCAACACAACTGAATTAACACTATTCTAAATTTAAGTAAGAATTCACCGAAGAGCTTAATGTGGTTTTGCCAGCCCACTTTAAATAACACTTCTCAGCTTAACTTCCTAAAAGTCTTTTTACAACCAAGCCTAATCTGAAAATAACTCTGTCCTTCTCCCACTGGCATTTCACGGATCAGAAATCCCCCACACTTGCAGCAAGAGGGAAATGGGACTCCCAAGTGCTTGAACGAGGGGCACCCACATTACAGGAGGCAGCTGAAGACCATGCTGGAAGCACTGGGAAATCCACATGGAACTCAGCCAGGACCCAGGAGCCAACTATTAATAACCAAACCAAAGAACCAAAAGCCATTAGAAAACCCAGTGCAATCCAGCACTTGAGAGGTGCCACTTGCAGAAGTTGGTTTGTGCTGATCTCTACCTGTGAGAACCAAAATTCTTGGTAATTACTGGAGAGAAGATTAAAATTTCCTGAAGCTTCGGTAACTATTCTGTTAACATGAATTTTTTTCATAAGCCCCATAACAAAGACTACAGTGAGCTAGCTTTTAGAAATTGCAGTTTAATAGGAGAGGCAAAACCAAAGTTTCTTTTTTCTTTTTATTACATCAATTACACAAGATAAACCCCCTGTCTCACGTGGATATGACACATGCAAACTTTTTCTTGAGTTTTCTTGAGAAAGTGCTTTCTAATACCCCAACACACTTGGTCCACCTTCAATGTAATGCTTTAAGATTCAGTGTTCAAATCCACAGAGAGGAAGCAGCAAATCAGCTTAATATCCTAAAGGTGAAACTTGTCTCACCCAGCATTTGCTGCTCTGGCTTTGACACAACGACCAGGTAGGAAATCACACACTGAGGGGGGAAATTGGCCACCCTGAGTCCTGTTTTAAGTATTATGATGCTTCGAAAACATGAGAAATCCATGTGGAGAGTGAACTGAGGCTTCAGACCTGCCTGGCACTGGTGCCAAACACCTCAACACCTTTTCCCTTCCTCCGTGTTTATCAAAATCCAAACAATGGATCCAGGGGGTTTATTTTTGGAGAGCTGTTCAATTAATTTTGGTTCTCTTGATAGACAACAGAGTCCTGCAGCTCTGCATTAAGCATGCTCATTTTTTATCTCTATTTATTGTACAATAATTTAACTTTATTGAAGTGAGGGTTTAAGTCCCCAAGGCAGATTGAAGTGCTGAGCCTGGGTGTAACAAGAGTCCTTGTACCTGTGTTAGTGCCAAACTTCCCTGAAACACTAACTTTCCACCCAGAAGCTCTTTTGCAATGTGTAAAATTTCAGTATTTAAAACTATAGTTTTTGAAGCATGCAAAAGATCCACAGTTTTCCACAGAATACCTGTTTCTCTTCAAAGATTTGCCATTGTTTAAATGGTTTCTCAGCACTATTATTTTGTTTGGAAAAGCAAATTCCCAAGCAATTCCCTCTGTATGATAAAATCTACTTGGTAAGACTGTGAATGGGTACAAAGTTTATTTTGTCTAGTGAATATTCCAAACCATCATTACACTTCACCTATGTTCCAGTCAAGAGAGAGAATTCAATTAATTACTTTTCATCCAGAAAGAAATACATAAAACCCTAATATGTAACGCCCTCAACATTTGCAAAGCCCAAATGCAAATGGCTGTGTTTGAAGATCCCAAGCTCAACACTAAAATTACTCTTTCTCCAAAAAGCAGTAATGTGAAACCTGACTTCCTCTAAAGATTTTCAACTTTACAGACTGGATGTGGAACAAGATCTGAAATTTTATTCTAAGGCTTTGAAAAAGAGTGTAGACTTACACCCTTCCTCAAAGGAAACTCGGATTTTAACAGGTTTTGAAAAGGATTGCAAAACACTAAAAGTTTCCTGTGTTGGCAGCAAAGCCTGTCTAAGAACATGGAGTAGAAAATAATAATAAAGTCTAAATACAACCTTCTGTTGTACATAGGGCTTTAAGGATGTGATAAAAAAGACGTGGTATTTTGTGTGCCACACTGAGAATGACACAGCCCCACGGTGAGGTTCTGGGAGCGCTGATGTGACAACACAAGCAAAACCTCCGTGGTTTATCAGTTCTGCGTGGTTAGTGAAGCAGTGGCTCACACTGCTGTACACAGGTAGGATGGAAAATGCAATATGGCATTTCTGTTATGATGCATAAGTGGGGAAAAAAAGGTACAATAAGGCAGAGAGTGTTCCGTCCTCACAAGTAAAGGGAAATGCTCCTGACAGCAGGATATTGCTCTGCTTGTTCTCGTGGCACAAACAATCCTCGGGCACCTCCTAAACAGGCTGGAAATCAACCAAAGGAGAAAACTGGGTTGTTGTTTTTTGGGGGGTTTGTTTGGTGAGGATTTCAAAGTCACTTCTGACATATCAGTCAAAGCACCACAATCCAATCCCAGCAGATTATTAGAAATCCGGGGGGTGATTTTTTTCAAAGCTGCCAATGGGATTTAGATGCCCAACCCTAATTTATTTAAGAGGAGCTGTAATTCCAAGGCTGAACCTTGAAAGTAGAGTTATAAATATCCATACCTACGTGTCTGAAGACACAACCAAAGGCAAGGGAGGATTGTTTTGACAAAAACAGTGAAGACAAGAACAACAAACCTATAGGGAACAGTAAGTGTAACGGATTACTGATAATGTCAGAAATGTCTAGATGGCTCCAGTTAGAGAGACCTACTCTAGACTTGTTTACACTGAAACAAAGCAATACATAATGCATTGGGCATTTGGGTTTTGCTGTTTGTGAAAGAAACTCGAGCTATTTTTTGTTTTTCTTGCATCTCATCGTATCACTGGAGGTAACCATTAAGCTCATCTTACTTGTGAGTAGGTTGAGACATAAATCCAAGGTTATAGACAAAATCTCTGATTCAGCAAAGCACTTAAGCACATGCTTAGCTGTAAACACATGTACCATCCCATAAAAGTAAAGATAATCATGTGCTTAAGTGCTTTGCTGAATCAGGGCCAAAGACAATAGCAGAGCCAGGAGGAGAAGCCAGGCATCACTAAAACAACTAGACAACTTTCCCTGCAACATAAATGTTATAAAAAGGAATAGATCATAAAGGGGATGGTTATGACTTTTTAGGAGAGTTAAGAACAGCTGTCACAAGGTGGGGGGTAGGGACTGAGAATAAACAGACATTTTAATATTGGTTTTCACAGCATCCTTAAGAAAGCAGAAGGTAATTTGCTTCCTATTTCATCTCATGCCACTCTTTCAAACCTGCTTCCTCACTCAAGGAAAACCCCAGTGCATTACCCAGCCCTTCTGCTAATTGATTTTAGACCAATCACCGCTCATTACTGCATCTTTGACTAGTAAAATAAGATGATACAAGGAAGAGCAGACAGGTTAGTGAGAGCAGGAACAAGGCGCCAAGTAGGAAAAACCAACAATCACAGGATATTCTGAGTTGGAAGGGACTCCCAAGGATCATCGAGTCCAACCCTTAGCCCTGAAAAGAACACCCCAGCAATCCCACCCTGTCCCTGAGAGTGTTGTCTGAACACTCCTGCAGCTCTGGCAGCCTTGGGGCTGTGCCCACTGCCCTGGGGAGCCTGTTCAGTGCCAACCACCCTCTGGGGGAAGAACCTTTGGCTGAGATCCACCCTGAGCCTGCCCTGACACAGCTCCAGCCATTCCCTGGGGGCTGTCCCTGCTCCCCCCAGAGCAGAGCTCAGTCCTGCCCCTCCTCTGCCCCAGGGCAGAGCAGAGCGGGACAATCCCCTCCCTGCTGCCCCCAGCACAGGGATGTCCCTCCAGGCTGCCAGGGCACTGCTGACTCAGGGACAACTGGCACCACCAGCACCCCCAGGGCCCTTTCCTGGCTCTGCTTTCCAGCCCCTCATTCCCAGTCCATGACACAGCCAGGGCTGCCCCAACCAGGCACAGGATCCAACACTTGCCCTCGTTAAACTCACACAGTTGGTGAGGGCCCATCTCTGATTTGCTGGGGTCTCTCTGCAGGGCCTCTCTGCCCTCTGGGGAATCAACAGCTCCTCCCAATTCAGTGCTATCAGCAAACTCAGTATTGCTTCCAGTCCTGTGTCCAGGTTGTTAATGAAGATGTTGAAGAGCACTAGGCTGAGGATGGAGCCCTGTGGAACCCCACTAGTAACCATGCCAGCCTGATGTTAACATTTTTCTCCTTGTGCTTTTTATTAGGTAGAAAACAATCGTTTCACTCACTTATGTTCTGAAGTAATCAACACAACACAAAGGATACAGGTGGTATTTTCAGCACATTAAAGGCCTGTCACAGAGAACTCAACCACCAGCCGCGTTGGGAGGCTCCATTTCATACCCCAGCCCCCATCAGGCTGCCCAATCCTTTCTGGAGAGTTTGTGTCTGCCTGCTGCAGCCTCACACAGAGCAGCTCTGATGGGCTCCAGGCATGCACTGAAGTCTGAGGGATGAAACTGGGGGTGCAGAAAGCTCTGGGGGAAAGACCCCATTTGTTCAACCAACCAGCTGTATGGTTTTAATAAATTTTCTGAACACGTTTCAGAAACCTTACAGGAGTTTTTGGGGTCGTGTTCCTGCTCTGCATTTCTTTTAGATAGAAACTGTCTTAAAACTATCCAATTCAATGTTTCTTCTCTACAGCCCTGATTTGCAATTACTCCATCCCTTCTCTAGAGCCAAAAGCACTGTTATCTAGATTCCCTGAGAGGAGCAGCAGGTATCACGGTGCAAACCACACATTTGGTTCACATTAACTTATCTCCCCCTCGTGCAGGATCATAAAAAGTTAATTGGAATATGCAGCTCCAACACACACCACAACGTGAGCTGAGCCAGCCAACACTAAAACCTCACCGTGTGGCAGCTCTGTTTGGAAATAAGCTAAAACCTGTCAGAGTTCATTTGGAGAAAGAAAAAAAAAAGAAAAAAAAAAGAAAAAAAAAAAAAGCAAATTAATTTAACCAATATCTTGTTTCTTCTGGCGTAACCTTCTAACTTCCTCCGGGACACACAACATCCCCCAAACCAAACCCTCTCTGTAGGCAGAGGTGGCTGTGCTGCCTTTCCAGCTCTGCCCTGTGATCCAAAGAGATGAAATAGCTAAATCAGGGCTGTCAGAACTGGTCAGGGACATCCAGGCAGACTAGAACTGACCAAGGAGGCTCCAGGGCTTTTCTCCAGCAGGAGTCACTGGAGTCCAGAGTCCCTGAACAGCAGTGCTGTAAAGCAGATGTGCAGCTTAGAACTGGCTTCTTCAGTATCAATAAAGCAAACATCTGGGCTTAGATGATGTCCCCTGGCCCAGTTTATGCAGTCATTGCCTTCTGGGTGTCCTAATGAACAGCTTCCTACTCTTCAAAATTATTTTTAATTAGTTTTGATTAAAGAATAAATTAATAATTAAACCCCCATCAGTGATAATAGAATTTGAANNNCATCCATCCATCCATCCATCCATCCATCCATCCATCCATCCATCCATCCATCCATCCATCCATCCATCCACCCCCTGTAGCTACACCCCTTCTTACTAATCCTACCCCCAACCATGAGGCTTTCATGAGTCAGAGCTGAGGAATCACTGTCCCTCCCTACACCTCCACCCCAGCAGTGAGTGACACCACCCCAGAGAGCCCCTCAACAGCCAGGCACCATTCAAGCAGTGACACAGCATAACAAGTCAGGGAGAAACGTGCTTTTGGAAGATCCCTTCCACAGCTTTTGCCACAGGTAGAGATTTAATGAGTTTGGTACTCAGACCTTCTACGTCTAAGTGTGGGGTTTGAGTCTTTGGTTTATTGGTTTTCACGGGACTGCAACTGTTTTCCATGCCCTGTGTTGTGTTCTCTATGCACACTGAGTTAAGGCATGTCGAGCATCTCTACCCCCGTGGTGCCTCTGTGCAGGTACAACAGCAACACTCCTTTCCCTGGCTGTGCCTGTGAGATTGCCAAGCTCTTCAGAGGAACATCTTGCTCTGGCTGGGGAGATGCATTCACAGCACTCACACAATGAAACAGTCAGTGTTTGCAGTGCTACAGAAATATCAATGGGCTGCACTGAACATAACCGAGCAAAAGGCATTTCAGTGATCTCAAGCAGGAAAAAGCAATAGCAAATAGAAATGTCCTGACATAGAAAACTGGAGACACAAGAGATGGCTGTTCCACACTGCTTTATAGTCTGGATGGTGAGTATTTGGGAACAGACAGATAAAACAAGCATGATCCTTCCTCCAGACACTGCCTGAAGAGAGCAGCAGCACAAGAGCTGTGCACTCTGCAAATGGAGATGTTGATCTGCCCGGGAGGGGAGATGTGGTTTATGGAATTAGCCAGTGTGTTTTTATAGCAACTTCCAAAGGCATTTCCTCAAACTCCACTGTTATCTCTGAACACACAAGTGTAAATAACAATATCCATTATGTCAATGCTTCATTCAACACACAAAGATAACTTCTTCTCCCTTCCCAAGAGGAGGCAGCCTGATAGAAACTGAAAAGGCCATTAACAGCCATGACTACAGCAAGTGTGAATAATGTGATAACATCAGGTGAGCAGCCCAGAAAGGCAGATCATTAGACAGCCCTGCCCTGATCCTCGTTCTGAGTCCCAGCACCATCCACCTCTGCCGCGGAGGATGGGACACACTCGTTTCGCTTTTATTGAGTCAAAAATAAGACAGTAATTGGATTGAGGCTTTCAGGGGAGAGGGGAGGGGAGAAGGATCTTCTTAGACTCCCTAATGCCAATCTTCATGACCTGTCTGATCTCTGGGTAAATGCCACAGATAGGTTAATCCTCCCAAATCCTCAGCACGACCTTGTCAAATCAAACTGTTCATCAGTTTGTTCGGAGGCTGCTGGATAAGAATAAACAAATGAACTCACACTGCACGCCTCCCAGCTGTCACTTAGGGGTGCTTACAGACAAGGGCTCTTTAGTGGGCACCCTGCTGCAACAGAACTGACTGCAAATGTGAGGAGTGAACAGACACATCTACCTGCTTAACTAACACACCTGTGAGCACCCTGCATGTGCAAGATACACACACTTACACATTTCATTCTGTGTGCCCTGAGCTTCCTGTTTTCTCCTTGATTTTCCTAATTTAAAATAATATTTATTTTAAAAAAAAACATACATGCATCCAGATTAAAAAGTATCACAACATAATGCTGGGGAAGTGAGTTACAAGGACGTGCCTTAGACATCAAACTGCTCCTTTTACGCACGAAGCAGTTAAAATGCAGCCGTGTCACAGCTGCCTCCCCCAGACTCACTGCTCACACAGAGCCCTCTGGGGCACGGCAGGTCATCCCCCCCTCTGACTCCAGGCCAGCAGAAGAGGTCCTAATGCCTGCTCCACCTTTGCTGCTGTCTGTGCTTGGACTGCTGCCACTCATTTATTCCGTGCTGGCCCGCAGCCACCCAACAGATGGCAGTGACTTTTAGAGGGAGCAGGGTAATTTTGAACTAGTGACCCAAAAGGTGGAAGGTTTTTCAGCCCACTGCTTGCCCTCTGGCCCCAACATCTGTGAACTTGCCCTTTTCAAATGCACTCAGAGTAGTGCTGCAGGCACTGAAAAATACACACACAGCATTACCAGTAAGGTTTAGTTTTCCCCCACTTCTCCCAGCCCTCAAAACACACTGCTATTATGTCCCACTCCAACTGCTCACCAAAGCACATCTGATGTCAACACCCAAGGAGTACAATTTGGAACGCCTGCTTGTCATCTTGTCTGCTAAGCACCTTTGCAATTTCTGTCATGTTTCCTCCTCATGAACTGAGGAAGGTCTGGCCAAAATCTATTATTTTTCCCTTGTGTCGTAGGAGACAGTTTATTGTAATGCATAAATCACTGCAGTTTGGGTTTGGGCTTTCTGTACTATAACCTTGTTTCATCTATATATGATTCTACCCAACAATTTCATTGTTTCTACAAGCCCATCCTTGTTCAGATAGTGACTACAATTTAGTATATATTTTCAAGGTGAAAATTTGTGGGTACAAATACATTGCAAAGTACTTGAAGAGTCCAAAAGCCTCTGTGGACATATTTCTCCCCCTACACTTGATATCCCTCTTCATCCCTTAAAAAGCACATGTCGTCCTGCATGGCCTACCTGCTGTGGTATTCTCTGTAGTTTGAGTTTGGTTTTTTCCCCTTTTTTTTTCTTGTATTGCAGGATATGTCAGATTTCAAAGTTCTTTTCTTTCATGCTTCCTCAAGACCATGTTTCCCAGCAGTTGGTCCTGAGGCCAAAAAGCAAAAGAAGTTGTGCTCTTTTCTGAACCATGGAGATCTCTCAGGGATCAGAGGAAGATCCACTCTTTCAGGAGCTGAACAAAATAAAACAACCCTTTTGGTCCAAGGAAGCTGTCCACGGAATTCCTAAATGTCATAGGGTTTTGATGGTCCAGCTCAGAAAGCAGCTTGGCAGGGAGATGCTCCATCGAGTTAACTGAGTCACAAGACTGCAGAGCTTCTGCTGCAGTGAAGAGCAACCCTCTGAATGTGCCAAGGGAGTGAGAGCAAAAGGAAGGAGCACTGGGATGAGAAAACAACCCTAACCAAAAAACCCCAACAAACCACCAAAACAAACACCAACAGATCTAACGGATTTGGCATCGTGTTTTGTGGAGCAGTAAAACAGGCATGTGGAAAAGGCTACAGTTTCTGCATAGCTATCCCATCTGCAGACTCTTGCAGCTCCATCATTAATCACCGGGTCTCTCCTCCGCAGGACTCATAACAAACCCCAGCCGCCAAATCCCAGCGTAAATCCCACGGTCGGCCTCAGAGTGTGAAACAGGCAGTTGACTTTAGGATTGTTCTTTATGTTCAGAAACATGAATAAATCACACACCATCAAGTTTATCATTTTTTCTCCTCAGAGAAATGTGAAATATTACAGATCATCTTCACTACATCAGTTTCTTCACAGTCCATTAGCAGGCAAGGTCTATTTTTCATATAATTTACCAAACCACTGGTCTAATTTCTCTTATTTCTTTTGGAGCAGGAAACATATACAGAGTATGTTCTCCTGTTACACATCACCCACAACCAGCCTTCCTGTCTTTCATTTACAAAAAGCTGTTGGATTTGGCTGGCAGCTTGAGCTGGTCTAGATCTGGGGTTTCTTTACATGGGCGCTATGAAAAAAAGCTGACTATCAGAAATAAAACCTATCATAAATAACTTAGAGATGTCTCAAGCTTGGATGCTCAGAAAAATACCTATCCCAAAGCAGTAACCAGCTCTGAAGGGTTGGCAGGTTTTGTGGGGTGTAAGAGAGGAACATTACTGGTGGTTTTCTGAAATGATGCTGTGCCCTCACGATCTTACTCCACTGAGAGATTCCCCTGCAAAGAACCCCACAAACCCAACAAAAAACCACCCCAAAACCACGACCACCAAAACCCCCACAGACCAGGAAATGGGCCCCAAACCCCCAAGAACTCCTGCCTCAGTTTCAAAAACCACCTCAGAGGGTTGGTTGCCCCAGCAAACCCACTGAGGGCACAATGGGCACGTGCCATGACGTGACGGTCCCTTTGAGCCCCTCCATGCCCAACACAAGGCTGGGAAGCAGAACAGAGCCCATCCCACTGCCACACTGCAGCTGCCCTGAGCACACACAAAGGACTTCAGACCACAAAGCCACCAGTTTGGTACTTTTACCAAGATTGATTATTATAAGGACAAAAAAAAGAGTAGTGGAGGGTAAGGTGAAATTGGTGCAGTCTTTCCTTACAACAAAACTCTCTTACTAAACTCTCTGCCAAAGGTGGATGTGATGTCCCTTGCTCAGAACAGGACAGAGAGAAAGAGGTGAAACTTCAGCCAAAATAATAGGAGTCAAGAGACATAGGCTTCATCTTTTCCCACTGCAGCTCTGTAAGGGAGAAAAATTACAAAAATCTGCAGTATGTCAAGCTCCCTCCCTTTTTTCTCACCCCCCAAATATTCAGTTTCCCCGGAGAAGCAAGGAGAGAAGCTGACAGGATTTCACACTGAACCACTGCAATAATTGCCACAACTTCTTCCCTATCACTTTTCCAGTATCTGCCTGTTGCCTGCAAGAAAGGCTGGGCTGGAGAATTGCTTTGAAAGATCTGCAGGTGGAGGAAACCCTCAAATGTCATGACTGCAATAAGAAATGCTACCGTGAAAATCAGTTGCCGGGCTCGGATGCTGAAGTAACAAATGTATATGTAAAATACAAAGCCCCAAAACTTCAGAATTTACCTCTTCATAGAGCCAAACCAAGACCCAGCTCCAAGTGTAGACAAAGAAAAGTATAATGGTACATTGGGAATGTTTTTTCTGCCTCACTTGCATGGGCCAGACAAATCAAGCTGGCAGCTGCCTGCTCCTGGAGGGACTGGTGTGCTCATGCTGGTGAAGCCTTGCATCAACTACAAAAGAAAAGAGCTGTTGCTTTTCTTCTCAGGGCTTCTGCTGCCAATAAACTGCAAATCTCCGTTTCTTCCCCCCTCCATTCACACTGATCTCCAAGGGCATTTTCACAGGTGGATCTTGGTGGCAGTCATGCATGCTCAAAACACCACAGAGAGCATTGGCTGCTCCCAACCTCTAAATGTGACCAGTCACGCTGCATCTGGGGCCAGGGGGCCCTCCTGTTCCTCTGGGGGTTAATCCACTTCAGTGGGATTTGCCAAAGCAGCAGAGCACCACAGTAAAATAAAATACAGGAGGGCAGTGCCCTGCATTAAAACATCACCAGTCCAGTGACTGCTCAGGGTCAGGTAGGGTTGTAGTAACCTGAGTTATTTCTCAGGATTTTTTTGCTCATAATTTCCAATTCCCCTGAACTGGTGACTCTCAAAATCACTTAGTAGCACAAGTCTTTTTTTCCTTTTTTTGCACAGGAACAACCACAATATAACATAAAACATTTATTCCAGAGTCAAACACGTATTCAAAACATTAGCTCCAGCAAAAGAAACAATCAGACACAGGAGCTTTCTGTTCCATTCCCAACAGAACACTTAGTAAGAAGAGAATGACTTTATCAACAAGCAGTAAAAACCTTAGTTTCCCATGTCTGAAAGAGATTTCATTAAATGCTTCCCTTGACTAGGTGCAGATCATTATATTTCTCATAGACTGTAAGCAATGTGAGCCTGTGAGTGCACCACGAGGCCCGAGCCCTGATTGACAGCTCTAGGAATCACAATAAATACTGCAGGAACATAAGCAATGCTTTCACGAGAGCCCACTGCCAAACCAAGTGCTTCCTTACAGAAAACAAAACAAAACCAAACCAAAAATAAACTTGGTAAAGCTCCATTTAATGCTGCTTCTCAGAGAAGAGTTGTAAGAAAAATACTCATCAGGCAAAGACACTTCCCATCTCCCCAGCCCTGCAGTGTTCAAGGACACACTCCCCGTCCTCTGGGGCTTCTCCCCTTCCCAGCTCCTGCCCAGGACAGCCAGGATGTAACAATGGGAGGCCTTTCCACCCAGGCCAATGCTGGGAGCTGTGCTACCCCTGCCAGCCCAGCCCAGCCCACTCCTGTTCCACACACCTGCCAAATCCCTCCTGGCGCTGGGGACGGGGAGCTGCCCGCCACGTCTCCAAGGGTTTGGCTGGATTATTCATGCACTGGCTCCTTGGCAGGGATAAAGGCCACACTGATGGTGGAAAAAGCTAATTCACAGCCTGGGAAGGATTAATCTTGCAAAATGTCTTGGCTGCAGTGAGAGTTAGTCAGTCATGGGACGGACATAAGCCAGAATCAAACCAAGAACACGCAGAAAATTATGCTTTCCTTGCAAAGACAGATAACTTTGAGACAGTCTGTTAAATGACATTCTTTGCTACATTTTTTACTTAAAGATCAGTTCTACCCTGAAAGGTGTGAGGGTGGTACTTCACTCTTCCTGCTCCATCTCTTTCCACGCTCCAAACTGCTCAAGGCAATAACCACAGTCCAGATTCGGGGAAGGAAAACCTACCTCCAGCTCCAGTACTAATGAAAATTGTCTTAAACCAGAAGATTTAGTCCTTTTCAATCCATTTGCATTTCTCACTGGCAGATGAATTAGTCAATAATAGGCATGACCACTTCCTGCTACACCTACAACTTGGATAGCTCACAACAGCTCCCACCTGGAATCAAAGCTGCACCATGGCCTGTAGATCAGAATCTACCACTATTTCCATCAGGAGGACCAAGTTGCAGGCATGCAGCACAGAGGGGAGCCTGAATGCTTAACCACTGGCACCCAGTTTGCAAAAAACAACTTGCAGACTTCTCTCCAATTCCCAATTTCTTCACAGTCCTGGTCCTTTGCAGCCAGTGTGTCCCTCAGAAAGGAATGTGGACATTGCAGGTATGAGGCAGGGAAGGAGCAGCAGGACACCTGCATGAGCAGGCTGAAGTCTCTCCATGAAGTTTTCTAGGCCCCAGAATCAGATCAGCAAAAGGAAAAGCAGTAGAGCTGTAACATTTTGTATTTTAGTTTCATTTTTTTCATTCCTTAAGGCACGTTTAAACACTGTCTCTGAGTAAACACCAGTCAAAGTTGTATGTGTGCATCCCTTTCTTTGATGCCAGTCACCACCATCAGAACACTCCACAGACACCCACATTTTAAGAGAAAAGAAAGCAAATGGAAAATAGTTCCATACTGAAAGGCAGTCAGTGATCCACTCAGAGGCTCTTAATGCTGCAGCTCTCATTGCCCTCACACGCCAGCAGAGACAAAGGAATGCAATTTGATTGTGCATTCCTAAAAGGAAATTCTATTCCCCTCTCTCTATCTTTCTTAAGCATTTGCAATTTTTCAGAAAATGCCATCAACAGTATAAATCATCTGGGCCTAATACAATGGACAAAGTCACAGTAATCAATTCTTATTTATTAATCAGCCTCTATCATGATGTTCCATAATCATTAGACTCCAGTTTGGACACAATAATAATGAAGCTAACAGAACTAATGCAATTTGTGGTAAGATGTTGGCAGGCAATGGCAATAACATTGCTTGATAATAATACAGTAAGGCAAACCAATCTTGGCTGTAAGAAAAGATATTAAAATGGACAAAAATACACCAGGGAAAGGAGGTTTTAGAAGTACATATTTTCAAGTTGTTATTTAAAAAAAAAAATAAAAAAAGGATAATAAGGTAGAGCCCAATCTGCATCATCAGAAATGAAGAGCTTCGGGTTATATAAAATCACTTCTACTCTCAGGAAGACACAGTAACCACATTTGAACATCCTCACAGCATCTAAATACAGAGTGAGGTTACAAGAGTCAGATGAAGGAAAAAATGAACATTTCTCTTGGAAGAAAATTCTTTTAATTACACAAAGTATTCTGCCTGAGACTGTGCCATGGAAAGCCTGCAGATCCTGGCTGTTTGTACACGCTAAGACCAAGAGCCACCCTCTAAACTCTTGGCTGCTCAGTTCACCTCGGCTGTCTGAACAGAAGAGCTTAAAAATGGACAAGGGAAAAAAACCACAAAGCAAGGAATGGTGCTCAGATCCTTGGGAGCAAAGCCCACTGCAAACACCACATTGCTGGGGGTGCTTTCAGCTCTCAAAAACATCCTTGTTCCAATGATCAGAGGAATTTCTGGGTGAGAGGGATCACTGCACCACAGAAGGCACAGTTCAAAGGGACAGCAAACCACACAGAATAATTCTGTGGCAATATGACCCCGTGAAATGCTCAGAGCAGCAGAGCCCTGCACCTTAAAAATCTCAACTACTAAAAAAGACAGGGTGGAAAAAAAATGGAAAAGAAAGAAAAAAAAACTTGTTTATAATAAAGACTACATTCTGTAGCAATTTCCTAGATTCCTGGGGTTAGAAATCTAGATTGCCAATGGATAAGTGAGCCTTAAAATCACATCCCTGCTGACAAAAATTCATTTCTTATAACCGTCTCCATTTACCGGAATGTTGAATCTTTCCCATGGGGAAGGAACAAATGAAAATGTTATTTCTCTGCTCATGAACTCATACCTTTCTGTCTGCTTTTCACTGTTGGCAATTTCATTCTCTTCCAAATTTGACTAAAGCCCGTGACCTGGGGGAAATAATGTCTATATAATAATCTTCTGAAACTCTAATTCTGAGTCATGTTTTTTTGGATGTTGCCTCACACTTTATGAAAATTGCACTGAGCTATGAAATGTAAGTGATGTGATGTCTCTGCCTTAACATAATCATTTTGTCTGGTGACCATGTTGCAAATAATGATGATGATGATAATAATGATAATAATAATGATAATAATAATGATAATAATGGAGTCTCCTTTGAAAGCAACAAAAAAACCCTCAAAACAACACATAAAATTAGAAAGAAAAAAAATCCATGCCTAATGGCAAAAAAGATGTTGTGGCACCCTATTCCATAGGTTTATTTTCACTGCCCCATGGAAAGAACTAGTCACGACTGGTAGCAAATTAATGGTGTGAGAGAGGCAAGAGAAACATCCTGACACTGTGGCTGAGCAGCTTAATAGCCCTAAAGCTGCCCTGAGTGTGTGCTTTGGGGGACCCCACTAAATCCTGGCACTCTGCTCCCAGGGCCTCGGCCTGGCTGAACCAACCCCACATTGCACAGGGGGAGGAATCAGAAGCACATTCATAAAACACCAAATGCCTGGGAAGTATAATTACTGGCTGGGATCTCTGGAGCAGCTTGCTGAGCAAACTCAGCAGTGGGGATGTTTGCAGTTGGTCAGCTCTCCCCCCAGCAGCAGAAATAACCACAGTGTCTGTTTATGGGATCCACAGCCACACACCGGCTGAACCCTGCCCGGCCCCACAAATCTGCCCAAACAGAGCTGGGCACTACCAGATGTTTATTTTATTTTTTTTTATCCACATTGACCCATAAAATCTCCAATACAGTAGATCAAATGGTGGAAATCATTAAAAACTTGCTCTAAATAAAATTGGCACTGCCCTGTGTTCTGGACCTTCCTCCGTGTGAAGCTCCATTCAGCTCCACAGGTATAAATCTGGAATAACCCCATTTGGATCAACAGCTATTCCACAAGTGCAGAGGTGCAGCATACAAGTGTTGGTATTTAGTCTCTGATGTTTTGTGGGATGAATAACATATCACATATATATATCTATGTGCATATATATATATATATAATATAACCAACTGAGAAATGCAAAACAAGTGAGGAATGTTTTATTGGTTGGAAAAGAAAAGCCTGGCAATGACAGCCTGAGAAATTTTCACCTCATATACCTGAACATTAGATTTGCAATGAACCAAAGCCCACAGCAGGGCATGTTTGCTGCCAGGCAAGTATCCTGTAAAGTAAGATTTTTACAGTGCATCCTAAATCTGCAAATTGATAGGCATAAAGTCCATCCTGAATTGTGAAGAACAGGGCAAGTGTCAGCCCAGACCTTTGACAGCAAACAACATATTCCAGTGCCACACGAAAATTCACTTTGTCCCTCTGGCACCATCTGAAGAATCCCAATCTCTCAGAGGTACATCCCCCATGAGCTCAGACAGATTGTGATCTCAGCTGAGCACCATTCTGGGTCCCCACTGGCTCTCAAGTTTTACAAGCTGCCCCATCTTTCTGTGGTTATCTTGCAGTGAAACAAAGCCCTGAATGCACTTCTGTTTGGGAGGCTCAGACTGCAGCCATGGAGGGTGTGTTGTACAGATATATAAATATATACAGATGAGTGTGCACAGGTGTGTCCAGGTATGAATGGGGGAAAGGACAAGCTGAGCTCTTGGGACATAAAAAGCAGTGGAGGAAGCTGATACAATAATTACTGAAGGAGGACCCTCATCCATGGTCTCCTGTATGACAGCACTGGGCTCAGGGGTAGGTCCTGAGCTAAAAGACCAGGGCAGAGCATTCCTGCAGAGCTCCCTGGGGACAGGAGTCCAACTCCTGCCAGACAAACCTTGAATTCCCTACAAATCTGGGGCACTGCAGGGGGAGCGCTGCTCTGGGTGTCTCCAAGCTGGTGAATCCACTGCAGAGCCTCATCCCACAGCCACTGAGGGGACACAAACAACCCCTGGATTGAGGCACACCTGGGACAGCGCAGCTCAGCCAAAGCCAGTTGCACTAAGGAATGAGTTCCCATTGACTCCTGCAGGTTTCTATCAGGCTCAGCATGAGAAACAGCAGCTCAGTTTTAAACCAATCATCTCCTCCATTTGCCTTCCACACACAAGAACTTTAATTCTGATATTTTTCCTAAAGCACCTTTAGATCTTCAGATAGAATCTGTCTGAGAAGTGCACACTCTTAATTTACTGTTGTTGTTAATGGTGGTGCTGTGATGTATTTTTTTCAAAAAAAACTTTACAACTTCTTTACATGACAATGGTAAAAGGTTCATTTTAAATAATCAGGAAAGAAATAATTTCCATTAGATAAAGCAGTCAATAGCATCAGAAATGTGGCTGCAATTACTTGTTGCACTTTACAATGAAATCCTTGTAGTATAATAACCACAAGATGATGAAACACATTTTGTCTCCATTTCACATGACTGACCCCAATTTTGCCAAGGACATCTGAACACATTTAACATACTGAAATCTTCCATTAGGATAATGAAAATACACATTATTGAATTCTGTATTTGCTTTATAGTGCTACAAATAGCAAATTCAATCTTTCTTACTTTTGGTGGCGACTACACCTGCATAATTGTTCACATTTCTCAGAGGCAGAAATAAGCCACAAAATGAAGAAAGAGGAAGATGTTGACCCCACAATCCATTATGCAGCACTTGGGTGATTTTATTTGCTGCATGTGTTTAGTAAAAAGACTGTGTATAACCCAGCCACCTACAAAAGATGTACAAGCACCCTCCCCACCCTGTCCTCCCCCAGCCTGACTCTGATGAACAGTTAACAGAGGTGCTGGAGAGCTCCCTGGCAAGGCAGCCCCTGCCAGCATTGATAGCCATGGGGTGAAATTCAGCTTTGCTTCCAGGTACAAGCACCTTGCTTTAAAATGACTCTGTCATGCTCAAGCCCAGTGTGCAAACACACTGTCAGCCTTTTTGCCCCCCCTTTTAAGAGGGGAAATTCCAGTCACAGAAAACCCATATCAAAGTCGGCCACAGCTTTTACCCATTGAGTGCTGATCACACCTACCCCGTATTGGGTCCCAGGTCTAGCTCTGCTTGCTATCTACAACAATTTGCTTTGGAGGGAGATATTTTCATCTCTTTTCTTATCCACAGATCTCAAATCCCTGAAATTGAAGCCCCACAACTGAGATGCCCAAGGCAACACTGAGAATTGATTTATGTCAGAGAAAAAGAAAAAACCCAGGCCTTCAGGCTTCTGGTGGAATGCAGTAAAGATGAGGCGTTTAGACTACTGGATATGATAGATATTTCTGCCTCTTTTTTTAAGCCAGTGGCTCGTTATTTTCTTTTCATTAGCTTTAAACTTCATTGCAGTCTTGGAATCCTGAGTTATACCTGCAAAGTCCCTCATGTTTCATTTGGCTTCTTCTTCTGTGGCTGGTACTCAGATCCATCCCAGCAGAAATGGGGTAACACAGCCAGTCATCACCCCACCCCCCTCCAGGAGCAATGCTGCAGGTGAAGTCACTTCTTCTTGTTCAAAAATAAGAATCCAACTACGGATCACAGCATTCATCTCTTAAATTCTGTTCAATATGATCTCCTGAGACATTTACAGGTTACATATTCCACAGTCACTGCTCAGAGCAATGTAGTAAGTGTGCATGTCAATGAAATTTGGATCATTAACATCAACTGCCCTCAACCAAAGTGTGTCCCAGCCCCTATGCCTCCCCACCACAATTTCAGAACCTCAAGCAACAGTTCCCATTGCTCTTTGAATATGAGGAATCTAATCTCAGACAATTTTGAAGTCTGTCTCATACACAGAAAGCTCCAGTGTTGATAATTACAGCACAAGTCAATAGGGAAGACATTCAGCACTGACTGCAATCCCAGCATCTTTCTGCTGTACTTGGCTGGAAGATGGGTAGGAACCAACAGTGCAATCCACAGAGCAAAGAGGAAGCCTGAGCTTCCAAAATTCCAGGTAACAATGCTGTAAATTGTTACCCCAGTCCTACTCCAAACACTGCAACATTACCAGGAAGGAGTGATGTTAAAAGATGCTGCAGCCTCTGGACTCAAAGGCACCACCATTCCAGCTCAGCTTCCCCTGGAGCAGCTGAGGGGTCAATCTGAGCAAACATCAGTAACACACCAGGACCAAGAAGCCCGTTGGGATCATCAGTGTGCCCATAAGTGTCCCATAAGCCGTGTCTCTTCCCGTGGCAGCTGGAGGCACAGCATGTTGCATATACTGATAATTCAGTGTACTCCTACAAGAGGTTCTAGATGCTGCTCTACCTCAGAGGCCCTTTTTCAGCACAGAGCAATCGAAAAGAGGACAGCAAGGTCCTGCTAATGACTTACAGTCTCTCCTAGAGATCACAGAGTTCACTGCTGCTTGACTTTGACCTTGTGCAACCACATGGCACTACACCAGCACCAGGGAGGCAGTGAAAAACAAGGATTTCCTCTCAGAATGTAATGTTTTAAAGCTATCTCAGACAAATGTGTAATTGCAAACATCTAAGCACAAAGCGTTGGAGACCTTGGAAAGCAAATTGCCTTCATTTGTGCTTCTGCGTGTTTTGAATCTCACGATCTGATCTCTCACTGTTACTGCTGTAACAGTCTGGAAGATCTATTAAAACTTGCAGACTCTGGTTTTCTGGCTTTCATCAGAGTGCCAAATTTACCCCCATCTATTTCATCTGAAGGAAGCTGAGTTACAACAGTGATACATTTGGAGAAGATGCTCTCAAGGCAAAAACCTGTTCCATAAAACACAGAATCTGAGCTGTGACTGAAATTCTGGCTGGAGTTCTGAAACCATTCAAGTTAAATGCAATGGTTAAAGAATAATTGCCACTAAGGAAATTCAAGTTAGAAGAGCTCTGCAGCAGTCACTTTGACTGACAAGGGGTGGATTCTCCATGCCATTACACTGCTTTACTCCAGTGCAATTCCATCTATTTCAGTGTTTACTAATTCCAGTTCAAGGGAGATGATCAAAATTAGAGTCAATTGAGTCTGATATAAAGAAGTTCTCAGATTTCTCCACTCCATTAACATCAATTTCTGCACTCCATTAACAGCAGCTTTATTCTGGTGCAACAGCATTGATTTCAAAAGAGTTACACCACCCTGATGTTGGTGTTAAAGGAACAGAAAATCAGACCCTATTTCTTTAACAGTACTTCCCTCAGACCATTAGTGCAAAAGTGCTAAAGCAAGAAACACTCAAATATCCTTGTCTAATGTAACAGCTGAACAATCCAGCAGATAAGAATTGTATTTGGTTCCAACACAACGCCTACAGAAGTCAGTGACTTTTGCATCAGCCCCTTTGCTCTCTCTTTCACCCAAGTGAATACACGCAGCAACAAGGAGGTTGCAAGTGTCCTGGAGCAGCCCTGCCCTGCAGTGCTAAATGGAATCCACTAGCTGGAAGTAATTGGCTGGAGAAGGACATGTCAGCTCTTTCCATTGCTGCCCATTTGCCACTGAGGGAGCAGTTCCCACAGCCGTGGGATTCCAAGCTGGGGAGCTCCACGGAGCAACACTCTGGGCAAGGTTTCCTGGAAGCGTGTGCACGGACACACATCCGTGCAGACACATAAATATCAACTACACGGAGCACAGAGGATGATCTGGTCTATTAACTTCAAGTCACCGAGAATTATATGGACTGAGATCAAACAAAGAATGTGCATTGACTTCAATATGCTTTAAATCAGGCCTAAAATGAAGAGATTGGTAGGACTGAAGTGCAATAGCCTCTTAAATATTTCAAAAGCTAGAGTTTAGCAGAAGGAAAATGTGCCATAGTAGTGCTGTTCCTAGAAAACACACACCAGTCTATGCACATGGCTATGAATAAACAGCTGACATTCTCTGCATTCATTTTGAAGCAATTGCTTAAATAAAAAAAATTGTCTGTGACATAAATAATCCAGTAGGGCAAATTCCCAGAAGTGTCAGCTTTTGTATTATTGATGCCTAATATTTTAAAATAAAATCAAGTATGATTAATCTTCTTGTATTACTATAACGAGTGGAAAGAAATCACTGGCAGAATGCATTAGTGGTTATCAAAAACAATCATCTGCGTTTTCCACATTCAACAAAAACGGGTGGATGATACCAGTGGGAAGATTAAATGGAGAACTGATCAAAAGACATGGAAGCCTTTATTTTTAATGGAAATACATAAGAAAATATCATTACAACCATGTTGCTAAGTATGCAGTACTGATGTTGCTGAACCAAAAAACATTGGTACTGAAATGCCTGACAAAAAAAAAAACAACAAACCATGGGTTTGATGGTTCACTTTGAGCTCTAGTTGTACCAAATCTTTAACAAAATCAATCATCTAAGAGCACACTGTGATTCCACCCATTCCCAGTGGGTCTAATGTGGTGTATGCTCTGCACAATCAGTGGCCCTCCCGTGTTAATTAGGCCATACAGGGCTCGTTAATGAAAACAATGCCTATCACAATCACCATAAGATTGTTTCTGAGGTCGAATGGAAACAGGCGTGACCACAGAGCTGCAGGACTGGAGCTCATCTGGAGAAAAAACTTCCAGGTGATTGTCAGCAAAGAGTTGCAAACCCATTTTAGGCCATTCAACACAAACTGAAACTGTCCAATAGGCTGACCAGCTTAATTCACCACCAGACAGGAATGCAAGCTAGTTGAAGTACTACAGATCAACTAACCAGGCACAAAAGTTGCCAGCTCTGTGTATGGAAGTGCAGGTCTGTCAACACTGTGTAAATACCCACCCAAAAAAGGCATTATCCTTTCCCAGTAGGAAGAAAAAAGTTTTAAATCAAAATAAATGCTTAATTCACACGGAAATGTAAAACCCATGGGATTAGATTCAGCAGTATTATATCAGGAATGCAAAAGTTGTGATTCAGTATTGATTAATGCCAGCGAGGCTTGAATTTGCATGTAATTTACAATCACTTCCTTCAACAAATGTCTTCATTTAGTATTATTATGAGTTTGGCATGACAAGATTATTACAAATCACTCTCTCAGGAAGAATCAGTAAGAAACCCTCTGTTTATTTGGATATACTGCAGCAGACATGATTGGGTGAGAAGGTATAACCATGGTTTATGTAGAGTCCTGTACATTACTCAAGTGTCCCTTGCAGGTTAGGAAAATTATCAGTTCTGTTCTGACGGTGTTCCCAGTATGCTGCCCCAAGCACAGGAAGGTGGAGTCCCTGCTCTCAGGAGATCCCACTCTGAACTGCTGCCCTGCTGGCTGGGCCCTGGCAGCACTCAGGGAGGTCAGGCAGCAGCACAGAGTCATCCCCCAGCCCATCTCCTCCATCCCCTGGTGCCAGCTGTCATCCTGCCACAGCACAGACAATGGAGAGGCTCACGATGCAGCTTCTGGAGGGCTCCAGTTCTCAGCTTGGGGTTTTATGCCCCCAGTTTGAGTTTAACTTAATAGGATTTAGAAGCCATTGGTTCATCTGCCTTGCAGAGGAGAGGATCTCCATCCCAGGGGCAGGACAGACAGCCTGATGGCCACAACCTCCTCAGCTGGTGTTTGCCTTTGATTTGCCCCAGCTTCCAAGTCAGGGACCTCGGGCAGGGCCTCAGTCACATGGCTGGATTTCAACAGAGCACTCTGGACCAGTGAAATCTGTGGAACAAGCGGTGATTAAAGTCAAGCAGGCGCCTAAATCCTTAGCTGGATTGAGATCACTTCACCTGGCCCAAGATGCTGAACTTGCCTGTAGAGCTCAGCTGACAAAATTCATCCACTGGATGAATACAGTGCTGCCTGCACCAGCCTGTGTGTTAATTGTTAACATTTACTTGGGCAATTTTAGATTCTTATGCAAAAGTGTTGTTTTGAATGAAAAGCTTTAACAACAAATATTGCAAAGACTGAACAGGCCAAGACTGTAAATGCAACACAAAGCAGAAGAGAACATACAATTCTTCCAGCCCTTATCATTCACACTGAATTTGCAGATTGCAGATCATGGCAGACACTGAAACATTTTCTCATTTTAAAAGAAGTCCAGGCAAGTACCACATGCTGTGAAATATTATCTTATGGGAGTTGTTTTGATAAAAACAAATGGCCAATCCTAAAGATTAATGCTTCATATGATGTATTCAGGTTATTAATCCCACCTTCTTCTTTCCACTGGCCCCGGTAGTGAGTGTTTTCTGGAAAACTGCATGGAGCCAGATGGTTAACTATTGGAAATCTATACTAAAAAGATTAATGTTACCCCATGACAGGGATCAGTCATTTGTAGAGATTTCCTAATACAAACGGTGCCATTTGTTTATTCAGGCGGGCTGGATGAGCCATACTCTGAGGAGAGCCTAATTAGTTCTCAAAGATTTTCAAAACATGGGGGCCCAGCTGCCGAGCTGCAGTTCAACATCTGAGAGAAAATTAAACAGGTATCCAAGTAACACCAGCATCCAGGCAGACAGGTAAGAGGGACTGCTCTTCAGGCTGCCTTGGAGCTGGTAATTCTAACGTATGAGGAAAGGCTCTGGTGCCCAGGGCAAGGTAAGTACCTACAAGTGGCCACTGGAAAGACTCCAGTGCCTGTTGCAGAGACTAAATATTGCAGCCCTGGGTGCCATTACTCTTTAGACAGCAAAGCTGGGCACAGCCACAGTCTGAACAGCCACCCACCCCATCAGTGTGAGCACAGCCCACTCCAACACACACTAACAAAATTCCAACCACCTTCACATCCTGCTTTTATGTGTAAACTAAACAAGCTGCAAGGGAGATGAGCAGGAAAGAAATACGTGCCTTTTACACAAAAATTTCAAAGTGTGAACAGTGCTTACTAAATTTCACAGCAGCCCTTCTTCCAGATGGATAGAAGGACCGATATGTCCAAGGCCACTGCAATTTCCAAACCACTTAGATTAACCCCCCCTGCATTCAGGGAGGCGGTGAAGCACGTGCTTTAGAGTGAAGCACACACTCAAATCCCATTGACTTCAGTTATGCATGTGTGCTTACACGCTCTCCTGAATAAAATAGATGTAAGCATGTGTTTAAACTTGAACCTCTGCTTTGTTGAGATGAGACTGTGAAGAGGAGAGTGAAATTTAAACTGATGCGAGAAACGGTGCTTTTATCTCCAAGCAACGAGGCCTTTCCATCAGCAGAGAATACAACCAGGTGTTCTGGGGGGGGAAAATCTACATCCAAGTGCTTTTCTTTTCCTTCAAAAGGACATAAGGAGTGAAAAAAGCAAAAGAAAAGCCATTAGAATGGAATGTTTTTACATAAACTGTACAAAAATTCATCCATATGAAAAGACTGACAACCCTGAGGCTGGGGCCAGGACAGATGTTGACTTGCAAACAGCTGTTGCAGCTGAAGCCACTGAACTCCCCACTGCTGTTACTGCTCCCCCACGGAGTTCCCACATGTCCCCTGCAGCAGCAGGAGGGACTGTGTGCCTGCACCTTCCTCCACCACAGGCAAAATCAGCCCCATCAGCTTCAAAAAGAGCAAAATGCTCGAGATGAGGTTAAATCTGTTCAGTGCTGGGTGGTGAAGGAGGTGCAGGAGCGCTCACAGGACCTCCTTCAAAAATTAGCACCTGACAAATAGGACCTGCTCAAAAAACGGTGTGTCTCCAGAACTGCCGTTATTTGGATCATTTCTTTGGTGTGATGGGCTGTGATGGGCTGTGATGGGCTGGGCTAAAAAAAACATGTTCAAGAGCACGAGAAAACTGTGGTTTTGCTGTGTTCTCCGAGAGCAAAACAAGCAAAAACCCCCAACAATAAAAAAGAAGTACTTTCCTAGAAAGTTACATCGAAAAATGTGATTTGTGAAGGATGTCACACATCCAGTGACTGTTTTATTGCTCACTAAATAAGACAGACCAGGCCAACAGCTGCAGCAGCCTGGCACAGTGCAGCCAGTGGAACCGGACTGGAAACTGGAAACTCTGGTACTAGATTTGTACACTTTTATTTTTGAATCCTGGGCCTTTTCACATCCATAAATGCACTAATGGCTACAGAAATAAATGGTAAACTGGCTTCTGATTTATTAGTTCACATAGTTATTTCCACATAATATTTTTGCATGATACCCCTTTTTCTCCAGTGGTTTATGTTTTTTTTTTTTCCACTCAAACTTCACAGTTAACTTCAGTTATGAGCTTTTTGAGACAAGGACTGTTGATGCATAAAGAAACTAATGAAAGGACCTGAGATTCTGCCACAGTACCAAAATCAAAATCATTCTGCTACTATACAGAAATTTAAACTGAGATGTTTTGCTCATCATCCCAAAATCACCTCCCTTTTAGTCCCATATCAATTATTCTATATGTGTCATTCATGATGCAGGAAAGTATTTCCTCCCAATGTATATGCAAAAGCTTCACAAAAAAAAAAGTAGGATTAACTAAAGTTAAATGAAATCATCTTAATTCAGAGAAGTGAGAGCTTTAAAAACAGGTATTTATTAAGAAAGTGAATTTCTGAGTAGTATCCTTCCTGGTGGTATAAATATCTGGCATAGACATAATCAAGGGCACATCTTGGAGAAAATATTAAAGCAGTATATGATTTGATACCACTGCAAAAAAGCAATCAAAGCAGAGCATGGCAATAAATTAATAGAAAAAGTTATCTATCCAAACCAGCCTAAAAGTAATTTTGTAACTCAGCAGTAAAAAGTTAAATAAACACTAATTTAATCTATTTTAGATGCAGCAGTCAATAGATGAAATAGTTTACTGCTCTCTAGCTCTGTGAACACAGTCAGCTGAAAAGAAGGGAAAAGCACCTCGCTGAGCACTGTGGGAGCAGGAGCACAAACCATGGGGGAGGAACAGCCCTCGAGAGCCAGGGCAGCTGCTTTTCCAGGGAATGCTGCACCATGGTGCTCCGGTGCAATGACCCCCAGATAAGGGCTGGACCTGTTTTTACTGTCCTGCCTTTCCAGGCAGAACAATCATCCTTTTCCAGGGAACATGCATCTGCATTCCTCTGGGGTGTGCACAGAAAGGGAACCCTTAGTTCCTCCAAAGGGGTATCCAATGGCAGAAGCAACAAATTTCCTGGCGCTGTGGAATGAGGAAGAAAAGGCTGAGAGAAACAGAGCAAGTTGTTGGTGGAATTTCTAGGGATTACCACTTCTCAAACACCCTGTGTTCCAGTTGTTCCCATACAAATTCCTTGCCAGCATCAGGGGGAGGACTCCATTCATGGAAGTCCCCAGAGAGGACCTGGAGAAGTTTTAGGAAACAAGGCTAATATGATTTATTTCATATCTGACATTATACATGCAATTGAGGGTATCCACAGCTCTCCCATACACTGTCTGAAGTTCTCTGAATCTTCCCAAACAAGCTGCAGCAAACTTACCTTCAGCTGAACATCCCAGGTGGTATTTCCAAGAAATAATAGAGAGGCTCTAGTTATTATCACTCCAGGCATTTGTACTGCAGATAGGCAAGAAAAAGGACTTTATAACTGAGCTGAGAAATGAAAAGCAAATTCAGAGCAGTGTAATGGCACTCAGACAATGATAGCAAAGGAGAGAGGAAAGAAGAAAGAAATACTGGGAACTGAACTGCAAAATGAAAGCTTGAAGCAACCAATGGCTAATGATGACAAAACCAACAAAATTAAACTTGGCTTTTGACTCTGAGTGGCACCTGATCAAGTGAGCTCCTAAGCCTAAAGACAGGCACAAACTTGATAAAACTGTCAGCAGGTCAACTCAACAACAAGCCTCCTTCTTTTAAAGAAATGAATGTAGACATTTGGACATGGTTTTATAGTTAAATACAACAAAATTTCTACTGATTCAATCAGAACAAAGTCCTTTGAACTGATGAAGTACTAGGTAAGAAAGAATCTGGTGTTCAGAGGGCTGTTGAGTGGCCTCTTTCTATGAATTCATAATGATGCCAGCCTTTTGTTTACTGTTTCTATACCACAGGTAATTTAAGTAAGCAAGATGTACTTAGTAAACCAAAACCATAAAAATATCTGCAAACTGCTGGGAGACACTGGGGAAACACAGGATGGTAGGGATGAATGAGGAAGGTTATTAGAGTGGGAATCACAAGAAAGTGTGTTCTTATTCTCTCTCAGGGTCAAGGAGTGCTTCTGCCACAGGAGAAAATGCAGTGTCACACCAGGTGTCATTGCATTAATACATCAGAAAGCAAGGATGACACTCTGCTGCTCCCACTATCATTTGCAGGTCTTTTTTTTTTTTTTTTTTTTTTTTAAACAACATTAAATTTGCATCAGCGTGGATGGGAAAAAAGGCTGGCATATAACGGGAGAGGGGCTGAATTAATATTCATAAGCAACATACTGGAAGAATGCAGAAGGGGTGATTTGAGGGAGCTTGGAAAGGGAGAGGAGAGACAGACATCGGTACTCGAGACCTCCCGCGTAACACGCTCTGCTCTCCAGCAAGAATTGCAATGTCTCTTCCCCATCCACACTAAATATCGCCTGCTCTGAACAGCTTTTGGATTCCCCACTCCAGGGCACTCCGGGGAGGAAACTGTTTTGGCTGAGGTTGGGCAGGAGCAGGTGGCTCTCACCAGCTGTAAGTAATTTTGCTCTCGTTGGCACCACGGCGGTTCTTGGACTTCTCACGGTTCGTGTTCAGCGGGGAAGGGGGGATGGGGAGGGAGCAAACAAGTCCTCAGTGGTGTTTAACAGCATCCCAGGATTCAGGGCTGCCTCTTCCAAGCTGGCAGCTCCAGGCACAGAGCAGAAGCCACGGTGCCTCCAGAGGTGCCAGCACGGGGGGCAGCTTTGCTGGGGCTTCCCCTCCCTGCTGGGAGAGCATGTCAGCCCCGGCACAGCTGCCACTCCGGGGGGAAACCATCCTGCAAGGCAGATGTCAGCCCTGCAGAGGCAGGAAGAGGGAAGAGGAGCGTGGCTTATCACCAGGTGTGAGGGATCTCTCTGCAGATGGACTGTCCAGCATCAGGGCCTTTCAGAGAGCCCCAGCACACGTTCCTTTTCCTGCATCTGTGCTGCCACTTCTGCAGCCTCTGCATGTGATTGCCTACAGAAACAGGGGCTTCAGCTGGAAATTTCTGGGGCTGCTGATGCTGTGCAAAAGTGCAGTAGACAAATACTTCAATTATTACATTTAATGTCATATTTCATGAAAGAAAAGAAAGAAGAACCTGGATACCCATAAGTGTGATAATGCCATTATACTGTTTGTCTGAAGTTACTTTCATCTTCAGAAGCCATCTGAGAAATGAAAAGTTAAGCTTTGGAGCAGAAGAGTCAGCAGCTCTCTTCCCTTCTCCATTTCACAACAGAGGGAATTCAGGCTTGCTTGACCATCTCTTCTGGAAGAATTTTTTTTTTTTTAAAGTGCTTCAAATATCTTAAATCCCTCTCTTTTCTTTCAGCTATGAACCGTGAAACCCCTTACACCTGGAGTCAGAATTGGTTCCTTAACACTGCAACACATTCCTCTTGCATTCACTGACACACCCAGCAGTCCAGCCCTTCCTTTGGAATTCCTTTCATTTCCAAGTGGCACAAGTGTCATCAGATACTGTAGTGGTGCCACTCCAAACATGAACTTCACTCTCTGAACCAGCCTGGCAAATGCACTCCACAGTCATTTTTTCCCCCTCCAAGCTCACCTTTCCTCACCATTCCCAACAGACACATCCTCCTTGGCAAACATTAACACTTTGCTAATGAAGTTATCTCGTGATCTTTTATCATAACTGGTGTCTATTCTGCCATTTAACAACAACCTCTTTTATCTGCTGTGGTGGAGTCAATGCTATTAATGTTATGAAGTTCTATTACAGTATTAGCTAGAAATCTATTTACCCAGTGCTCTCCACTGATGCACAGGTAAGCATCTGCCTCTGTGATGAAGAGCAATGTTATATAGGTCACTGGATAAAATGAACAGCTAAAACATTCCTAACAAATACCCAAGAAATCGCTTTCTCTTCATCTGCAGGCAACTGATTTTCACAGATTTTTTCCCATAAATCCTTTTGATGCTACACAGTATGGCCAAGTCCATTGATACTACAAGCCAACCTTGACTTTGTCCCCAAAGCACACTCAGGAAAGCAAAGAGATCTGCTGGAACACCCTCCATTGGGCAGCAAAGACAGCCAGGAAGCTCCTCAGGAATGCAAAGTGCCCAGATCCGATTGCACGAGTCAAAGGGCTGCTCATCACGGACATGAGGGCCTCAAACCATTGCGTGGCACCCACAGCTCCCTGTGGGAGGGAGGGTTCACCACATCAAGTGAGATGAGATTGCAGGAGGTGAACAAGCTACTTCAGCTGAATGCACATTAACCCTCAGGTGGAGCACAGATGAAAATATTTGCCCTATTTTTTTTTTTTAATGATTTACCATTGCTAAAGGAGAGACCATCAAAACCCTTGACTTCCTAATGGTCCGAGAACAGCAATAACCTAATAATCTTTTTCTTATGGACCAAGTACTCCCAAATATTTATAACGAACCATTACAGCATGCACTGCAACTTTACAAGCCTTCATCTAATTACTTCCACTGAAACAAACACACAGATCTTCCAGCTCGGAGCTGCCACACGCACAGACTCTCTGAGCACCAAGCCCTCAGCAACCTTCCTCTGATGGACACTTTTTTTTCCAGGAAATGACACAGAGACATAGGTAAAAGGTGATTTAGATAGACTGCTGTGTCACAAATTGTCAGGATCTGATTTAAAGACCTTGCCTTTGTCAAGAAAGACAGTTGGGTGTCTGCTTTAAAGAAGTACTGGGAATATTTTCATCAAAGGTTTGAATTGAAAAACAGTGGGAGGTAAATATCTGAGATGTTGCCAAGAAAGACCGCTATATCCGTGCAATTACCATTAACAGGGGACAGCAGTGGTTCAATGAAGTAATTCAATCTGGTGTCCTACATTTTATCAGACAGCAATTTTGAGTTCTGACATAAAAGGCTGAGAAAGAGGATTGGACTCTTTTCTGTGAAATTCAGCCTTAATTCTTGCAATCAGGAGATGTGTTCTCTGCTCCAGGTACAAGCCTACTATCCCTCCAAGGGACTCAAAAGAAGAATAACCTAATATTCACCTTAACACCGCTCATTCACACAGGAACAAGTCATACTTTGGGCAAGTTTGGGAACTGAGTGCCTGCAGTACTACAGGAGTGTTTTCCTCCCAACTCAACTACCTCAGTATTTCCTTACTTGCAACTTTTGCCAGGAGAAAAAGCCCTGCTGTTTAAAAAAATTAAACAATATGATGGAGCCTAAATTAGTAAATGCATTCTTCCAAAATATAAGAGAGGGAGAGATGGTATTTCTCAGAAAATGGTAACATGAAAAGCTTGTGGAAGCCTCCACCAGAATAACACCATCACAAAGCTTCTCCTCCTCTCTCATCCATCCATGGTGCACTCTCCTAGTTCCTGAGAGGCTTCTCCATTCTCTCTCTCCACATAACCCTGTCAGTCAGTCAAATGACCGTGCTGGTGGTTTCCAAGGTCCCCAAGTTTGCACAGCAGCTCTGGCAGGCAGAGCTGGACAGCCCAGGGCGCCCGTGCTGGGGCACAGGAGGAGCTTCACCCCATCCCCACACTGCACCCATCCAAACAAGCACCTCAAACCCCTTCTCCAGGGAAATCACCAGACTTTATCCCCTTAACTCCTCTCTGCCACAATGCTTTTTGCCATAACCCCTTTCTGTATGAGTGTCCTGGTCTACAAATTCTTGTGTTATGCCACACAGAGATCTTTGCAAGGTTTCCCTGTTATTTTAACAGCACACAGGCAAAAATGTTAATTTAATGGTTTTCTGAGGAAAATCTCACCACAAACAATAACACCATCAGATAATTTGCATCAGAAACAGTCCAGTGTTGCTCTTTCCACTTGGCCTACAAACAGATTCCGCCAAGTTCCAAATTTAACAAAAAAAGAACAAACTGGCTCTTGTGTTGCAGAGAATGTGGCCAGCCCCCTTTAAACATGAACAAAGCCAGGGCTCACTGAAGCACTCCCTCAGGGACTGCATATCCCTTCTCTTGTCATGAAACAGTACAGAATCTCCTCTGGAGACCCAACACTGTCTTTGCTCCCCAATATTAAACACACAATACAGCCAGCGCTATTCTCCTTTAATGATCTGAAACTGAGACCCTTGGAAGATGAAGGCTCTCTATGTGACAGCTTAACTGCTTGCAATCAAACTAATTTGCTGTAGGATGACCTGAAATGAGTTTAAAAGCACCATAATGCATGTTTAGCAATCAGTGAAGCAATACTTTATTATTCAGGTTCACATCTGCAATTCCTGTCACATGTTACCACAAAGAGGGGGGAACACAAAAAAATAATTATTTTGCTTTGCAAGAGCTGATGAGCAAATCATAAGCCACAAGTAACATGGGCCATTAGAGACCAAACTTAGAGTGACAGCAAATCATAAGCCTTTCTGCTACTTAAAGAAATCTTATAACGGCCAGAAGAAGAAATTATATAATAAAAAACTTGCTTGTAAATGATAATGTCTTGATTTTTCTAAATTGATTTTTGCTGGAAAAAATTTATTAAGGAAGTTCATGTGAAATACCAGGATTTTAAACTGTAAATGATGCTAACAACAACTTTCAACATCTCCCTTTCTGCCAGTAACAAAAGTTGGAGACCCTTCTGACAAATAATAGAGTTTTATATCACCCCTCCAAATACATAAAATGTCTTATTTCCTTCCTTTCTCCCTTTCTTTCTTCATGCTCTCTCCATTCATCACACTTGTTATCCTTGGGAAGAAGATGACTCCATGGAGAACCACACACAGAAGCAGAAGGAAAAGGGACCAACAAGCTGAAAATACTTGGTGAAAGAAAAACCCCCAATGGAATGACACAGGAGGGCAAAACTGAGGCCAAACTATTACAGACAGCACAGAACTGCTGAGCTGTGAGAGCTACAGCAGGTCTTAGCTGGGACATTTTAGCTCAGCACTGCTTGGGGATATCGTCTCCTGAATCACCAAATGTATCTGGGAGCTGTCCCAAAGAAATTAAAGTTATTAAAGAAATTTCACCGGAAATACCCCCACTCCTGCTCTTGCTCTTCTTGCTTTGCTGGTCATGTTGTTTGCAAACTCTTTAATGAGTCTCAGTTCTCCCTAGGAACAGCAGTATAGTTTATAAATGCTAAAATTAATAGACCTGAGGTAGATTTTATTACGTGCAATGTATTTAGTTGGCACTGATGATGCCTCCCTTACAGCAGCTGTTACAACAAACTGCATTTTCAATGTCTCCTGGAAAACAAAGCACAACACCTAAAAGATTTCAGATGAAGAAACACCAGGTTTCCTGGTCTCATTGCACCACACCAAATCTGCACCAAGGAGGGCTGCAAACACTAATGAGTAATTACAGTCCACAGAGAGATTTCTACTGGGGATCTTGTCCACTTTTCTTGAATCTGAATTTACTATCAGAAAATTCATAACCTCTATTGTCAGCTTCACTTCTGCAAAGAATGGGCACATGGAGAATTTAAAGTGGAGCTAAAATGGATTTCAATATACCCTTCACAATAATAGTTGGTAAAACTAATTACAGTGAGAAAATTGAAGATCATTCATTACCCGACTAAGCAAATTAGGATTCGTTAACAATGATTTATAGTGCCAAACACAGGATAACAAGGATTGTCTTTTCAACTCTAGTTACAGGGGACATGACAGTTTATGGTGTGGTGCCATCCCAACAGCCTTTGTAGACCCCACAGTATTTCAGAGGGATACACACTTTTATATAAGCAAAATACACTTAAATGCACTAAAAATAACTGAGCAGTTTAACCTACTTGCAAGAACAACAGTTCTTTGTTTACCAACACCACTGTGCACATGATGTGGAGTACAGTACCTCACCCCTTCTGCAGCTTGGATTTATTAAACCTCTTCCAAATGATACCTTTGATCCAATTGTCTCTCTCCTGTGGAAGCTGACGGGTCCCTGCTGGACTGTTCTAACGTGGAACCTCTTAACACGCTCTCACCTTCAGAGGCAACAGCCCCACAAACCTGACCACCTCAAGGGACACAGCACAGGCTCCTCAGGACCACTGCCAGGGCACATGGACCAGGCAAGGAGGGCAAATCTACTCTTTGAATGTGCTGGTGTAACTAATTCCACATTTGTTCTGTAAGGCAACATCTGGGGTGAAAATGCCCCCCATTGCACGGGGCAGTATCTGCCCTTTTCTAGCCCAAACACTGCTTTTCCATCATCTCCACACTAAACACCACTGGTGCTCCCCTTATTCTCCTTGGGACGAGTTTTTAGAGCTCTGAGTAATGTAATGCAACATTGCACAACCCAGTGTCCCAGTGGCCTGCTGTAACCACACAAACATCTGCTGAGCTGAACCCACCCAGGGCCAGACTGCACAGCACAACTGATTAGCCAGACCCTCTGGGAATATGTGCACGATTTATGTTAGTCTGAGTCACCAGCCCATGTGCAAAGCACAGTTTTTAGTCTTTCTTTCTTTTTTTTTTTTTTTTTTTAAGGTGGAGCAAGAGCATTGTTTGGAAAAGAAGGGTCAGAGGAGTCTTACTCTGCCTTCCCAATATTATTTCCATCACCAGCTCATTAACAAATTTTATCTAGTTTTGAAAAATCCACAAACTCTCTGCATTTGGTGGGGCAGGGGGGGAAGCAGCAACCTGCTAACCAAAAATAAGTATTAAATAAAGGAACAGAAAAGCCTCAGAAATTGCCACAAAGACTCAAGAAGCAGACCCGTGCAGGAAATGGAGATAAGTTGCCATAAACAGGAAAACTCTGCAATTGTCAAAGGACTTGACAGTCTTGGGAATAGGTTTGTTGTTTAGAAGGAAAACACTCAGCTACAGGTTTGGATTTCTTCTCTGTTGTGGGTTGCAAACCAATGAACCACTCTATCTTTCAATGTGAATTTGGCTGGGTGGAAGATACATAAATGAGCAAAAATCATTCTTCAAAGCCAGATAAGAGAAAAAGCTTTACTGTTATACAAATTCCAATCATATTCTAAAGCAACTCAACCCCCAGAAATCTTAAGGCAGCTGGACAACATTACAAACTCACATAATTCAAACAGCTTTTCCTTTAAAGTTAAAAAGATTGTGATTTTTCTCTAAAATTCTAACTTCTAATTTCCAATTGTCTGATCTGACTTCTTGATGAGACGTAATCTACCTTATAGTCTGCCTTTGATGAGAGACAATGACAATTTGCAATGCAAAAAAAATATCAAAGACAACTGGGAGATTTCCCAGGAAGTATTCAGTTGTGATTTCTTAGGGTGCAACAATATTAACAGCATGTCTAGATTTTTTTTCATATACACCAGTCATAGACTGGACTGATCCGAAAGCAAACAGTAAAGTTGGGCCAGTTGGAGTCCTGTAACATAGGTGGCTTGGGGAGAGGAAACTCAGAACAGGGATGCTGCAGTTGAGGCAAAAGACAGGGGAGAATTAGAGTGATTTTTACCTGTGTCTCTTCTTTTCTGACTACTGACCTAATAATATGCAAAAAGGATGGGGAAAGTGTCTCCTCTGACAAGGAGCACCGAGACAGAGGAAACAGATTCCAACAACAGCAAAACTGTCTATTCAACAAAATCTGCTGAACACACCAACACTTGTGATAGAAGTAAAAGAGGGTGGTTACTCACTGAAGACCAAACTTGTTGGGGTGTTTAGAACTCCCTGACAGCCCTGCACCATTAACACTCCACCAGTGGTCACTCCTCCTGTCCCCTTTGCTGAAGGGATCTCATTACAAAGTCTGTTTAATCAGTGGCAGTTCCATCACCCCAGCTGGGGGTGGGTTAGGCTGAATCACCTGATGGAGATTCCCAACCCTCTCCATTGCCTTCCTGGGGAAGGTGGGGAGTCAAAGCAGGCTGTGGGAATGCCCTCCCCTGAGCACGGGCATTTTAACTTCACCGACTGCTTTTCAAGGAGCACTAACATAAAACCAACTCACAGAATTCACTCTCCAACTCTGCCATTCAGAAATTTACCTACTTACTGTATATAATCAGGTAATCAGCCTTTACCACCACTGAAAGTGCATAATGAATTCCTAGGATGGAGCTATCGTAGAGATATTAGAGAAACGATTTTGTGTTACTGGGAAGTGTCAGCTTTATAAATGTTTCCTAAAACACTCAGTGATCTCAGGAGACTCTCTACAGACTCTCATGATCCAAAAGGCATTTCAGCTTTGCTGTAGCATGCACAGCATCCACAAACATCGTAGACACATGACCCACCACCCCTCAAACCTGCGTGCCTGGCAAAAGCATGGTTCTCAAAGCAGATTCCACGCTGAACAAGCGTTATCTCTGTGCTATGTAACATGGCCTAAGCACACAAGGAGTCCATCAATACTTGGATTTAAACAGCAAATAAATGCTACTTAATCCGTACCTCAGTGTTCACTCATTCCTGAATAAAACCTGCTTCCATGTGCAGTCGATGTCCATCAGCGCATTTTAACTTACCTGGTTCCTTTGTTTCCTTTGGTGAGCTGCAGTATGTACATAGTATTTCATAGCCCGATGTACATCACATGTGGAATAATTTCCAAAGGCAAAAGCTTTGTTATTATCTATTCAACTAGATGTTATTTTTTCTTTCTTTGAGATCGGTGACCCCTGTTTTGATGTTCTGGGTTAACACTAAACACAAAAACTAACAGTCTGTTCTAGTTAAAAGCTTTGGAAAAAAGAAGTCAATTCAAGTGCATATCCTTTTGCACTTTGATAGTGCAATAATTACATTTATCAGAAACACATGCTAATTGGATCATTCTGGAGCATTTTTCTCATTGTCTGGTACCGCAAAACACATCTGGGTTTTATTTGCCCCATGTAAGTTAATAAGGGTACTGACTTCTTTAAAACAATAAGCAAGATAATCCTAAAAACAATTTTTCCAAAGTGAAAAGGGAGGAAAAAAAAACCCTCCATGTTTCCTCCAAGACCGTGTAAGTGTAAAAACAGCTTTAAGATAGAGACTGAAGGACATTTTCCACCTTCTTATCTATTAGTGAAGAAAGAAAAAGGAAGTTAAAGAAATCTGAATACTGTGAGTAGAGACAAGAAACAGCACAGTTAAACGTATTAATGGCACCTAACAAGGGATGTCTCCCCCACCAACACAGATCCAAATTAGAATGATTTGAAGTGCCAATACATTGGCCCTAGAAGATGTCAAGCTTCTTCTTGTTACTAAATCCCTCACTCGGGAGAGCTGGAAACTTTCAAGCTCTCCGTTGGAGCATAGGGGATGTTGACACCTTCCAGATTTTCACTTTACTGGACCAACCCACAGACAGTATGGTGCAGGGAACAGCAGATGGCTTGTCTTCTGTTACCTCTGCTGCCTAAAGATGAAGCTGAGCACCGCTCTCAAACCATGCATATTCAGCTCTCGCTGCAAGGAGAACAAGGCTTATTTATATATACATAGATATGTTTCAGTCCTTCAGCCCATATTATATTTGTCCCATTCCAGAGCATGTCTATATATGTTCATATGATTTGAATTTTCCCAGACAAAGGAAAGCAATTCCCTCTGAACTATGGAAAGACACTCGAGTTTGAGCTTTAATGCAAAAAATAAATGTTGAGCCATTTGATACCATTTTTTTCCATTCATCCCCTCCCTCTTAAAAATACAAGTGACACAAACCAGGGAAAGTGCTGAAAACAAGGAAAGCAGTTTTGTTTTTCTGTTTCACAACTTACCTTACAGTGATCTGGGCTTTGGTTTAATTAGAACAACGACCACCAAGCTTTTTCAGTTGGTGCTGCTCTGGTCACACCTCACCACCAGCACTGTGAACGTTCCTTTGGTGCACAAATCCAAGGTAAATCCAGCAGGACACAGCATTTCTCCAGGTATTAAGCAATTTTTGTGCTTGCATTTTATGCTTTGCAGGTGAGGTCACACTTACACAGTCTAATCACATAACTTTCTTACAGGATCATCGACCTCTATGACAAAAGACTAAATTCACCATGTACTAATAGAAGAAAATTACTCTCTGGGAATCTGACAAGAGAGCAACAAAGTTTTTCCATGGTGTAATTGAATACCATATCGTTTCATTTTCCCCAGAGTGTGATGAAAAGATAGAAACAGGCTTTGATTACGCTGTTAACCTCACAGAGCAACGCAGGACAAGGCTCACTGCATTTTACCCACCTGGTTTTGGACATTCATAAAGCTCTGCTTCCCTTACAGCTTTATCAAGGCAGAAAAGATGTGTTTTGAGGATACAGCATAAGTTACAAGTGAAACGGGGTATAAGCAATTCAAATACAAACCTTGGAAGAAAATAAACAGTGCATTGGATTGACTGGAAAACATTTTTTTACTGCCAAACTTAACTGTGCAAGTAAAAGGCATATTGATGAACGGGGGAATAAACAGATAGAAAGGTATATAGACTGTTAAATCAATGGGGGCATGCAAATAAATCACAACCCCCCCAAAAATGTTCGATTTTCAAACCAGCTGGTGCCTGATCCACTTTTCAGGACATAAAATGTAAATCTGGCATAAATAAAAGCACAGCTGCAAATCCCAAGAGTGTCCATGAGACCAGGGGGCTTTTAAGCAACAGGTAGAAATCATTGTGTCCCATTCTCTGGCCTGTGGTACAAGGAGATGAGGCAAGACTGGTGTAATGGGCTCCTTAAAATCCACGAATCAACAAGAATTGCTACAAGGGGAAAATCAAGATCCTGCCATCTCAGATTAGAGAGCTGGTAAGACCACGGTTCATTTTATTTGCTCTAATTGTGTAAATTAAATACTGCTGGAATTTATGTAGTAATTAATTAGCTCAGGAAAACACCGTGTTGGAAATGTGACTTCAAGTGCATTTGTGGAGGAAGAAATAACAAAGGTACGTTAAGCTACGGGCCAGAGTGGGGCTGGGGGCTTAGTCCTATTTCCACACACTGAGGCACTTTTGTCTGAGGAGGAAGCTATGCTGTTCAGAGGCACACCTGTGAAAGTTGAGATACACTTACAAAGTAGCCTGTTCCCAAGCTGGAAGGAGCTGAGCTCTGCAATAAAACACAAAGACAAAGTGGAAAGTCAGTGATGGTTTTTAACACGTTCCAATCCACACAGCTCATTACCAGCCCTTTCCAAGCTTTTCATCACTACATCACAGCACCAATGTGCTGCCCCTTGTCATCTGCTACTGAAACAAACACGCTGTTGCTTAATTTTTCCCTTTACATCTCTCAACGACTCTGAGATGGTAACGTGCTATTTACTGAATTCCAAGCTTCTGCGGTCGACGTAATTGCCAATTTATTTGACAGGCAGCTGGGTAATGAATTAATGATGGCATTTCGCCCTGCACTGAGACTAAACAGACACTCATCAACCAGCCTCCCTGACATGCTGACATTCAATGCCCTGGACTCCAGCTACTCAGCTTCGTGGCCACAAAGGGGCAGGCGGGAGGGGGAGAAGGAAAAAAAAAAGTAGACTGGCTTCAAAACAAAAAGCCCGGTGGGTTTGGATGACTTTTTCAGTGTATGACCTGTTTGCCAATTTATTCCCGAAAGGCCCTGGTTAGTACACACATAGTGCTTTTCTAAAATGAGACATTTTGTAAACATAATTAGTAGTCTGAAATGTAAAGAACGCGTGGGCACAGAGAAGCCGCTTCAGTCAATGTGCCATTTCCTGGAGAATGCAGACACTACAATTTCCCATTTGGACGTCCACATTGTTTGACAAACCAAGGACTTAGAAAGAAAAGGAAAACACAAGCAGCAAACATCTACAGTGTGAAAGAGATTTCAAAACTCAAACTCATAAAAATAAGTGAAACTGGTATTATTACCATGGGAAATAATCGAATGGTTTAAATGCTTTAAACAAAAAACCATCATGAAATTCAGTTTAAGTGGGGCACGATCACAACCTCTACATTCACAGGAATTAAGGAGATAAAGGGTTTTGTTTCATTAGTTTTTCATCTAAACAATGGGGATTACACAGCAGGTTCTCTTAGAGACACAGGGAGACACTGAAACATCTCAGTCCTAATCCAGGTCACTGCCTGTTCCACTGCAGGGTGGGTGAACAGTTGCCAGCGCTCCTGCCCGCAGAGTCGATGGACAAGGAAGCAAAAAGCAGAGGACCATTCTCTAGTGAGCACTGAGACAACCAGTTTGTAACTCCTGTAGCTCAATTCCCATTTCTGTTCCTCAGCACAAGCTCACTTTCAGTAATGCCACAGCTCAGGGATAACCAGGAACTGCAGAGGGGCCCGACCAGCCTGGGAAAACCACTGGAAAGACCAACAATTGTCATCACTTCATCCCTGTTCTGAGACACTTCTGCAGGGCACCCCAACACAGATCTGCAGTGAACAGGTCTGGTTATCAGCCTGCAAGGGGAGCTCCACAGAAACAAAGAAATTCCAAAGTCCTCCTGTCCCCACTCTTGCTGTTCTGGAGCCTCAAGTTCTCTCTACCACCATCACCCACAGCAAGGCCCACCTGGCCCAGTGGCAATGCCCCTGACAGTGCTCTGCTCAAGAATGGGCACTGCAGATCTGGGAACACATGGCCATGAGGCCCCAGGGCTCAACAACTGCTCTGCTTTCCTCAGTGTCGCTGGAACCATTCTCTGTGCTGGGAATAACCTGCTCACCACCACAGCCCCGGTCACTGCCCAGCCTGGCTGCTGTTCCCAGCTGGGAAGTGCCCTCCATGGGCCACCAGGCCCTGGATTTGGGAGCCTGTGGCCTCCCTGGTGCAGCTCTGCAGCCCCTGGCAGTGAGTGCAGTGCAGCACACTCCAGTATCAAACACATCCACGTTCCTGGCAGAGCACTCCACAAAGCCTGCCTTGCTCCTCACTCAGCCTGCTTTCTGCCTCGTGCCATTTTTCATTCTTTTAATCTAAGCTAGAGAGATCTGCCCACAAGTACAACACGTGCAATCATTATAACCACTTTTGTTTCAGCTATGTACAGATGCCAAGCGAGTCCCACTCTTTCACTCACAATTTTTAAAACTTACTTTACTGGCTGAAAGCTCCAAAGTTTGCCTTCTGCATCTGTGTGTAATTTTTGTCTGCTTTCTATTCCAAGTTTTGGAAGGATCAAGTATCAAAACAAAACAATAAAATGGAAGAAAAAAAGAATAAGCAAACAAAATATTTCCCACTGAATATTTTCATTCCTTCAAAAGCAATGTTGCAATGGCTATGGGAGGACAGTAGAAACATAGCAGTCAAATGACTTTCACTGAACAACTGTGCATTTTCAGGGAATTTGAGTTTGCTGGATGGAAATATAGCCCTTCACACATTGCATGCTGCATATGGAGAGTACAGTTTGCAAACTCTTTTTAATTGAAGTACAAAAGACTGTGCTGCACATGCATGGATGACTATCAGCTGTGTGTGAACTGTGTGTTGACAGAGCACAAAGGCTGAAGCGAGGGCTATGCAAGAGACAACTTCTCACCTTTTGGGTAACTCCCAATAGCGAAAGGATCCCACTACCCAGTGCCCAGCCTGGGTACCAACTGCACAAGCATCTTTACAAGCCCATGCTGAGTCGAGATCCTGCACTGGATGGTTCTACATCTCTTATATAAAGTGTGCCTATAATAGAGGTAATGGTTTCACTTTCCGAAACCCTTTGCAAAATAGGACATCAGATATACTGCTTGATATTCACACAACCACCAGCAGAAGCCTGCATTAGGTGCCCATCAGCAAAACACACTTGCTTAAAATTAACATGGTTTTGGTTTTGTTATTTTTCTTCTGGGGTTTTTTTGTTTTCTTTTTCTTTTTCTTTTTTTTTTTTTTTTGGTTTTGTTTCCTTCCTTTCTTAGAGAGAAGAACTTTGGCCCAGAAGCAAAAATGTAGTAACCCTCATGTAAGCATTAGTTTATTGTGTACCAAAGAAAATTACATCCTTGAGGTCTTGGAAGGCACAGTTATACCCATTTTGCATATATATTGTGCATTACTTGGGGAGCTGGGTGGGGAGAAAGGCTGTGTTGTACATATTTGTTCTGGCTATTGTTTATGCAGGTCTGACTGAATGAAGGAACAGTGGGTATCATTTCAATTTCTGATGTCAACATCAAATTACTTATTTAATTTCATGCCTGGCGAAGCATTGTATAGCTACACGCAGAATCATTTCACTTCATTTGTTATGCTGTGTTTTCTTGGCGATTGGCTTGCCTTCCAACTGACAGCTTTAATTACGACATGAATTTGATTGCACTGCCGAGGAATTAACATAATGCAACAAAGCATTTAAGCACCCAACCTTAGACACACAAACACACACATACACACCCTGGCAAACACACACACACACACACACACACAAAGCAGCAGCCACTGCAGCTGATCAGCTCCTGGCACACGCACACAGACACACGGAGCTCTGCTCGTGTGATTCCACTTCGGATCCAGCCAAGTGATGCTCTGGAGAAGGAACAGCACTGAGGATTTCAGAGCACATAACCCACTGACTGTCCCTCGGTTTATCTTCCTCTGGGCTCTGTACAGGAGGGAGGAATGAGAGACAGGAGAATGGGAAATATCCCGTATTTGAGGCTGAAACTGTGAGCTGCCCACAGGATTGATCTGCTGGGGGGAGTAGGCATATTTCTTCACGAAGCAAAGAGCGACAGGCCTGGTGGGCAGGGGCCTTCAGGACTTCACCCTCAGTGATACCTCGCTGTGAGCTACTCTCAGAGCCCACAGGGCAGTAGGAGCACACAAAGCACTGGGGAAAGGGAAGCACTCATGAAGAAAGCATCAGCTTGGATGAGAGCCCAGGATGAGACCTTTCATGTAGGGGACAAACGGAAAGAGTCCTATCCCACTCCCTGTTCAGGAATTGGAAAAGCATTCCAGACAGAAAGGTGCCAACTGTTTCTTCTGGTTTGTGATTCCTTGTTCAGCAAAGCAAGCAGAGTCCAGGCGCTCCAGGCTTCTGATGTGCACCAAGAGTGGATGATGTGCTGCCTCCCAGCCCGTGGCCACATGAGAGGCTTCTGCTACTCATCCCCCCACTGAAAGCCTGCAACCAGCACCAGAAGCAGCAGGCAGGGTGAGATCAGACAGATCAAGAATTTAGGAATGTGCACCAAAGGAATCAGGTGCTTTGATTTTTGATCAGCACGGAGGTGGCTGAACCCCTGAATACTCAGAGCATTCGCCATCCAGGTTAGATGTAATTCTCATGTTTTCCTCAAGTAAATCTCCCGGCTGTTTTGTGAAACATGACAAAAAAGTATTCCAAAGAGGGAAGACTCAATTAAAAATAAATACATACAGAAAGATACGGAAAACAAGTTGACTGAGCTCCAAGCTGAGCAAAAGAGAAAGCACTGCCATCTTGTCTCCAAGCAAGATCTCAACAAAATGAATTCTACTACTGGCAAAATTTTGATGAGATTAAACTGACTACAGCACCCTATATCTACAGGAGGAACAGCTCTCCAATTTCTCTTTTAGGCCCCTGGAGCTACCTCTGTCCATAAAGGAAAAAACAAGTTGTCATTCCAAAAAAAAAAAAAAAAAAAAAAAAAAAAAAAAAAAAAAAAAAAAAAAAAAAAAAAAAAAAAAAAAAAAAAAAAAAAAAAAAAAAAAAAAAAAAAAAGAAAAGGAGAAAGGCAGAAATTCAAACAGGGACCTGGATCAGGGCACTGCCACACGCCTGCACTGGAGCATTCGAGCAATCATTATCCCTAATCTAGCAGAGGTCAAATTCTCTGCTAATTATGTTCTCTCACAGAGGGGTGTGTGCCTGGGCACACATGTGCAAGATGAGGACAAAGAAAGGAGTTGATGGAAATCAGTCTCACTGCATTGCACCTGACAAGAACAGAGGATATTCCTCTTCCTGCTGCCTGATGCTATCTCAAGCCTCATTAGGAGAAAAGTCTCCTGTTTAACATGGTCTTTTCACTGAATTATCTTCTTTTCATTTCTGCCCACCTCTCACAATTGCTGCAAATTACCGGCTTGGATCTCATTAGCCTGGAAAGGAGTCACTCCTTGTAAACACACTTTGCATCACTCTGCATTATCCAAGGACTGCAGGTACAGTTACAATAGGCAGAGTTGAAAGATACCTGACAGGAGAGAGAATGAAGGCACTGATGTGTCACTTTGCAACTGGATATTCATTATCCCATCTCCCTCATTCTGCATCTGTCACTAAACCGTCACTTAGGCCCCACATTAAGGGGGCTCCAACACTGCTGTTTCACCAGCCTGCTTACAACTGGGGATCAGAAAATGATCATCTGCCTGCAGTATATGCACTTCATTCATTATCCACATTTCCATACAGGAGCTTAATCTTACAATGCTGTCAGGCTACATTAGTGGAGATTCATTATATTTCATGGTCAAAATTTGCTTTCTGACCTCAGGGTTACTCTGCCCGCCATGTTTTATATTTTTGTTCTATCTTCTGATGCGTGCACAACTTTTTATGTATTTTTTCTGAGAAAATAGTTGTGAAAACAGAAACAAATCTTCAGAGAAAGCTTACTCTGTTGTCTGATGTGTTTTCTGGACAGTAATTGCTGGGTATCATTAGACAACTGACTTCTTCAAAAGATACTATTTAAAATAACCTTATTAAGCTCTTGAAGCATCTTTGTGTTCAAGATCAAGCTTAGGACAGGCTCCCCCAGACGTGGAAGTGAAAGTATCACTGGCACTTTGTCAGGCCCTGTCATTTCAACACACGGGGTGTTTGGCTTTGGGAGAGAATGGGATGCACTGCTCTGAACTGAAGGGGGCTGGGAAAGGCCACCACAGGCCCAGGTAAGGTGAAAACTATCTCATGCATCTTTTTCAAATGTCAGCTGAACTGGTAACACCAGACCAGAGAGACATGCTTGTATTGCAATGAATTATCAAAGCATAAAGGAACTTTCCTTATTAAGCAAAACATAAACTATGTATAACATTTCCAGATATAAATCTTCACACATATTTACATAATGTTCCTTTTGAGCAACCTGTGAACCCCTACATCCTCTCTCGGATGCTCTGGGGAAGTTGGATTTGCTCTCTGCTTCCTTTCAATTTGCCACAGTGCCAAGACAAAGGAAAAGTATTGTAAAAACATCAGAGAAAAAGTGGATTGGATGGGTGGAGGGGGAACCAGGACTCTGCTCTCCCTGCCAGGTCTGGCGATGCAGTGCTGTGAGCTGCCTCTGAGCTCTCCACTCAGCACGCTGCGAGGGAGCGACAAGGCTAAATTAAAACCATGTTTGTAAGGAGCTGTGAATTTTTTTTGCTGGAAGGTGCTGTGTAATTGTGGAGTTCATTGCAGTGATTTCTCAGCTGCCACGGGGCTCAGAGGCAAAGGATGGCAATGGTGACAGGCTGCCATCCACTGCTACCTGTACAGAACATTTACTCGCTCTCTCCTCTGGTTTCAATCTGCTCTTCCAAGGAGCCCTCAGACTGACCTCACCTGACAGCTATGAAGGGCAGGCACTGGAGAGTTTAGCTGACTGCACCCATAAAGCTTGGCTCTGGGGAAGAAATGGACCTCTACAATAAGTTGACAAAGGGATGCAGAAAGAGAGCGCTACAGATTTCACACTTTCACAGGAAAAAAAAAAAAATCAGGCATCTGTTCCAGTGATATGCACAATTCAGCAGAAATTGCTAGCTCTGTGCCTCGAGGCTTGAATTCGCACCACGAAATGTATCCTTTACAAAGGTATTTCTTTTAATGCCTGCTCAGTTCAGTTTTATTGGATTGGCCTATAGAGGACACCATCTGGTATCTGTCATCCAAATCTACATGGACATGCTATCGATAAAATCCCCATTTCCAAAATGTGGGTTAGTTGAGAGCAGGGCCAGATTGCTGGCTGATACAAACTGGGCTGACTAATGCAGCCATCCATGCTTTTACCAGCCAAGGATCTGACCTACACAATCCCCAGTTTAGATACTCTTTGGGGACAGGGCTGTCTTTATATTCTGTGTTGTAAAGCATGTAGCACAGAGGACTCAGAACCATGAATAAAACACTCAAGGATTGTGATGGTACACATAATAAATAATAATAATCTGATTGCAGCAACAGATTTCTGTAGTCATTCCTCCGTCGGAATAGCTCGTGTGTGTCACCCTGTGAATGGCCAGCATTCTCCAGTGGAGAGAAACACTCCACAGAGCTGCCATCTCAGGCCCTTCCACAGCAGTTTAGGTAGAGCAATAAAGGCAGAGCTTATGCTATTGTTGGCCATGTTATATCAATTCATTATATATAAGTTAGCTGAGTCTCTCTAGACATTCTAATACTTTTCATAAAGACAGTATTTAGCCCAAAGAAATACATTCTTTTCCTTCCCCTTTTGGGGTAAAAAGAGGCCACCTCACTTCTCAAGTATGCAGAACATTTTTACTTTGTTAAATGGCCTTCGAGTGTTTCAACAGTAATGAGCATTTGCACACAGAAAGACATTGTATCAAACTTTGAGAAGTTTTCTGAACTGGGGCAGGATATTAAGTTACCTCTTCCTCTCCAGAAACCCCAAAAGAAGATTTTAGCAACAAACCAGCCCAGGAACTAAACTGTGTTATGACTTAGAGCCCTCAGAACACTCCAGCAGGGTTGCCCAGAGCAGGTTTAGCTGCAGGGGTGATACTCACGTCGCTGAGTCTCTCCCGGGAGCTACTTCGATGGAAACCCTTGGACTCCCCGCTCGCGCTCTCACTGTCGCTGTCTCGGCAGCTGTTCTGACCTGGCTTGAGCTGCAGCAGAGAGAAAACAAAGAGAGAAAGAGTTTAGCCTGCTCCAGGCAAGTCCCCTTGTCCACTGTTCTTCTTTAACCCAGCCCCAGGTCCAGGCAAAGCAGCATTTACGTGGTGCTCTCAGCAGTGCCACTGTCACCGTGTGACCTCGTGCCAGGGCAGGGCTTCAGTGACACCATGAACGACCTCAGTGACACCATGAACGACCTCAGTGACACCATGAACAACCTCAGTGACACCATGAACGACCTCAGTGACACCATGAACACAGAGCTCCTGCACCACAGAGGGGGTGTGAGGTCCAGGTGCTGCAGGTAGGAAGGGGCAACGCTCATCTCCCGGGGAAATCACAGTTTAAGACCTTCATTTAGGAAGCTTTTGGACTCCTCAAGGTATTTCTGCCACAGGTGAAGTTGTTAAAGTTGCCATCACACTGCAGCACACACAGTCAAACCCTCCCTCATTACAGCACAGCGTAACGTGGATTCTGAGATCCATGGAAGTCTCCCCAGGGGAAGAAGAAGTCATCACTCCAGAGAAGCCTTTTTTTTGCTGGACTAGCCCCTAACCACATTGCCTGGCACTATAAACAATTCTTGACTAACCTCCATGTTCATAAAACAACATGATCTACTTAATAGCTATCAAATTGCTTTTGCCTTTCAAGCCAGGTTTAATGAACTTTACTGGCATTGTAATAAATAAAACGTACAAAAAAACCCCCTACAAACTGTATTTTCATTACAACTGAGAACACATCTGCTTTCTCTTATGCTGTGGACTGTGCAGGTCAACACGTTGCACAGCAGTGTACTGAGGAAAGCATTTACAATATATGTTCATTACTAATGTCCATGAGCACATATACACATATATACACATACATGACTCACATCTACTTCAATGCTGAAAATGCATGTATCCATTTTAACCTATCTTTCCATATATTTTGCTTGAACATGTTACAATTTTCCTCTAGCCTTGTTGATGTTTCACTTGAACTAACCTCCTGTGAAGACTGGTTACTCCAGAGGCCAATTCTGGAAAGAAGTCCCTTTCAGAAATTTAGATCTAAAATCACATACATAAATACTGGCAGCAGACGTAAATGAAGACCAAATACTTGGGCAAGGTATCTAATGAAGTATTTTATGAGACACCTACTACACTCATCAATATTCATATAACAAACACCAAACAACTCCTCCTAAGTTATTTTAATTACTAATACGATCACAGTAAGTTCTATTCAGACTGTACAGGAGTAGACATTCATTCATCTCCATTCCATGACTGGAGACCAAAGGTTCCTTCTCCGTGAACACTCTCCATCACCTTTTTCCCCCTCTTTCTTCTCTCTCTTTTATTTCCACACACAAAAATTCACACAGTTGCTCTTTTAATGGTGCATGCAAGCAAAACACACTTGTGCTGATGTACATTCCCACTGGACACTGTGCTCACCCAGGGCCACTGCTGTTCTGCCCCAGGTTCACTGAAGGGACACACTAAGTCTCCTCACCCTTTATCAATCATCTTTTCTCCCAACCAGAGCAAACTCTGTGTGTGTGACACTTCCCCTTCATCCCTTATTCCCCTCACTGTACAAGGCACCTCTGGGTGCTCTCTATCAGTCAAATCAAAGAAAGGGCACAAAGTATATGGAACTAAAGGTTCCAACACACAACTGAGTTGCAATGCATGAGCACAACTGCAAAAAATGGCACAGGCCTACTCTCAGCTCAAAGAAAATGTAACAGAAGGACTAGAGCTATTTGTCAGACACTTAAAATTTAATAAATAAACTAAATATTCCACAGCTCAGCCAGAACATTTCCAGTAAAATTATTTTTATTTCAAATGGAATGGTTTATCAGTCAGATCTAATAGATCTCGGTATCTATAAAAATAGATTTTTTGGAGGCAGAGGGGAGGATAACGAATTCAAGAAGTCTTACACTTCATATATAACTCACTGATCTTATCTAGGACCTCTGTGTCCTGTAATTTTATGGTCCCAAGTTTACAGTTTAACCAACCAGAGGAAAATGGATCAAGTTTCCTTGACTTGGTCTTTTGTCAACATCTGCTCAATGATGGAAAAACTCTTACTGCAACTGGGGCATTAGGAACTTTTTCCTAGTCTCAGATTTTATTTTTAGAACTTCAACTTATCTTGCACGCAGTTTTTACACATCAGTTATTTGCAAACTAATCATAGCAGCTCAGTTTTATACTTCTACATCATGAATTCCAGCTATTTACAAAGAAGAGAAGAAAAACCCAGCAGGTGTCATTTTTCTAGACACAATTTACAAGGAGCAAGAGAATTTGACCAAGATATCTGAGCCTTAAATTCTGCAGGAACAAAGTGAACTGCATAGACCAGACAGCAAACTCAGAAATAAGTCCAAGATTTAAAAGCTTCCCATATTTTCCTTTCTTTTTTTCCAAGTTGAGTTCCCCCACGTGCCAAACTGTTGAGGGTTTACATTTTATTCCAAAACCCATCAATCTGTGCTAAATTAAAAAAATAAAGCATGGAAATGTGCCTGTTGTGTTCTTTTAAGAACCTAAAGTTACACACAAGCACACACGAGAACACTTAACGTGGACAGGAAACGGGTCATTTCCATCTATTCACACAGATCCAACTGCAAAAGACAACACTGAAATAATACAGTGCTAAAAAGGTCCACAGATAAAAGTCTGGATCTTTAGTTACACTGCATGAGTCTGGTGCATCACTGTGGGGAGCACAGGAGCCCTAAAATCAGTTTCCCCTTGAAAATGAAACTGTCCTTGGAAGAAATTTGAAGTGCAACGTTGATAACTCTTGTTCCTCTACCATTCCTGGCAGGGTACCCCAAGCAAAGAGCAAAGCCAGCACAGAAGTCCCATGGTGTCTACTCAAGGTAGCCCAGGAATGGCAATGGGAACCCAGGGAATGGCTGGAGCTGCATTAAGAGAGGTTTAGGTTGGATATTAGGAAAAAGTTCTTCCCCCAGAGGGTGGTTGGCACTGAACAGGCTCCCCAGGGCAGTGGGCACAGCCCCAAGGCTGCCAGAGCTGCAGGAGGGTTTGGACAACGCTCTCAGGGACAGGGTGGGATTTCTGGGGTGTCTGTGCAGGGCCAGGGGTTGGACTGGATGATCCTTTTGGGTCATTTCCAGCTCAGAATATTCTGTGATTCTGTGAAGGTCTCACTGAGGAACTTCCCACATCACCACAGCATTACTCTTCTAATTTGCACCAGAGGAGGAGTGAAAAAGGTTTTCCATAAGTGTATTTGACTCTATGCTTTCACTGTAGGGTGGGAATGAATTTATCCAAGTAGGGATCCATCTAAAGGGTATCACAAAGGGGAAATACCGACATTTTCTAGACTGAAAGCACAAAACCCTAAAAACTCAGACTGTCTCAGACTCACAGGGAACATGCACAGCCTCAGGGACTCCTTGAGTGAGAGAGATGGGGGACATGCAGATGAACTGACAATCAGGACCTCAAGAGCACTTGCCCAGGCTGGACAGCACAGGGCTGGAGCCTGGGCCACACCCACAGCTCCAAAACTTTCCTAGGAGTTTCTGGTCATTCTTAGCAATGCATTTTTTGAAATCTTTCATTGTACCACAGAACCTATTAGTTTGAAGTGCCATCAAATCTACTGGAGGATTCCAGAAGTCAAGCAGAACTGGGTAAAGTCATAACTATAATTCTTCTATTACAAGAAAGGAAAAGGAAAAAAAAAAAAAATCAGCTGCTGGCTGAGGGCTGGGCTGAGTCTCAGCAGGAGATTTTATTTCTGGTTCTTCACCACACCCACCTCAAACAGTGAGAGGAACAACAGCTCTTCCCTGCTCCCCAAAACCAGACTCTTTAGAGGTTTTCTATATCAGGGGCATTTTCCCAGTTGGTGATGGTGGGACTGGATGAGTCCCTCACCACCCTGGGGGCACTGCAGCAGCCAGGGCAGCTTCTAATGGTGACGTGGCTCTGCTGCCAAGGTGAATTAAAGGCAAAAAGCCCTAAAGGCCCCCCACACACACACTCCCCTGGGTCTCACAGAGCCCCCTCAGTGCCCTGGTCCTGCCCTGGGGACACTGAACCCAGGGGCCAAAGGGCCACAGCTCCCAGGGGTGTGGGGACAGTGACAGTGGGCACCACAGGGCAGGTGCTGCAGGGCTGGATCCCCACAGCCCACAGGGAGTCCTCAGGGGAGCAGGGCATGTTCATTCCCTGCAGGAACAGTGTCCCCTGGGGAGCTCATGCGTTTTCCTCGTGGAATTGTCACCCATAGGAGTGGCAGAGAGGAGCTGCCACAAACCACCCACAGCCCCATCCCCCTGCCCTGCTCGGGGCACACAGGGATGAGGGGATGAAGCTGGGCTGGGAGGCAGAGGGTGGTGTTGCAATTCAGTGGTCTTTCTCACTACCCAAATCTATTTTAATGGGTAATAAATTAAATTTCTTTTCCCCAAGTCAAGACTGTTTTGCCCATAATGGTCAGGGATGACCTCCCTGCCTTCACCTCACAAGGTTGTTCTTCCCTCCCCTGCCCTGCTGAGCAGGGGGGTGTGAGAGGGGCTGGGGGCAGTTTGGCCTCAGCCACAGTAAACTCACCACACTGTGGTTTGGAGAAAAGTACTTGCTGCTCCTTGACTGAGTCACAAAACTTCAGACATAACACTGCTGCCCTGCAGAGTAATGTGGAATAGAGGCAGAGCTGGAGACTGGCAAGGGGGACCAGAGAGTGACAGGGGCACTGAGAGAGCACAGAGAGGAGAGATATAAGATGTAGAACACTGAGAGTGATGATTTAATGAAGAAAGACAGACTAGCTCAGGCCTAAAGGTCACACAGAAACCATCCAGAAATTGCTAAGGTTATGAATAAACCAAAATAGGTGCAAAAACATCAGTGTGGAAGTGCTGTAAAAGCAAGAACTAACAGTAACTTTGTTCAGGGCATAGGGGGATTTTCTGGTGCCTTGGAATCTAGTTGAACTATTTTTGCAGCAGGGAAACACTCAGCCTTATTTTGTGACAGTGAAAGTGCGAACAGAATATTCATCTGTGTCCAGGGAAAGCAGGTCTCTGCTCTGCTCCTTCTGCCATTCAACGTTACAGAGTAAAATAGACCTAAACATCCAGGCTTAGGAGCTGGATACATCTACAGGAGTAGTGCCACGGTTACTGTGTTAGCCAGACATTTCTGTGACAGGAAAGATGGGGACATAAGCCATAAAACACTGCTAGGGATAACCCATAACAGCATGGCTGGCTGTTGCCTTTTGTCTCAGGAAGGAAAAGAAGGAAGGACAGAGACAGTCAATCATGTTAAGAGGTGTAAGGGAGGATGAAAGGGCAGCTGAGCCCCAGACCCCAAGGAGCATCATCCTCTCAGGACCACAGTTTGCTGTGCTGGATCCCTAAACCACTTTAGATAATTCCATAGCAGCAGTGCCTGGTTAGCATGTAACAAAAAGCAAAATAAATAAACCAACAGAGAATTTAGCAAAAGCCTTTTTCACAGAGGTTATATATCATGTCAAAAACACCCTAATGTGGATCTCCTGAGCTTTTTTATTTTAAAATATATTTTAATTTAAAAATACCATTTGGCAGCAGTAAATCTATGCTATAGTTTCGAGATGCCTGAGTTTCCACGCCATATGGAATTAGAGGATTATTTCACTCCATTATACTTTAAAGTTCTGAATACTAACACTTCTCCCTGTTACAGCACAGCCAGCAACCTAAGCCTCTCCCAGAGTCCTGGAGGAAGGGGACACCTGCTCCCCAAGAGGTGGCAGAACCCTGCTCTGGGGAGGAGAATTTTAGGGTTTCATTTCTGCCTGTCATTCTTTATTTACACAGCTTTTGCAAGGACAAGGCAGTCCTAAACGGATGGATCAGCTCCTACCTGGGTGAATATATGCCCAGGTTCAGATCAGGTGGTGAACAGACTCATTCATGTGCCATCAGCAAAGCTTCCCAGCTCCTGAACACCTGAGCAGCTACAGCCCAGGCCCAAACCCAGGACAGGAGATTGTCCTGACCGGGGCAACAGCCCTTCACAGTACAAAGGCTGACCCTTAGGGCTTGCCTCCAGTTGCTCTCTGGGCTCCCTGGGCTTCTCCCAGCAGCCCAGACTCCAGGCAGGCTCTGAGGATCAGAACTGTTGTCACTGCTGGCAGTCACACATTTTTCCTCAGTGCTGCACACACAGATCTGGGCAGAAGCACCTGCAAATCAGGCACTTGCTTATGACTGCAGGCAGCTCCAGAGGCCAGGGAGCAGTGGCCAGCTCAGCCTGTAAGCAAAAGAAGGCCTGGCTGAAGCCAGTGCGATCCCAGTTATCCCAGTATGGACCTCACACAGCCCCCAGGCACGGCAGGGACATCCCCTGTGGCAGGACTGCACAAACACAGCCCAGGGGGCCAGACCCTGCTCTGCCCAAGCAAACACACAGCCCTGAAGTGCCTTCCACCACTCAGAAAAGAGCAACAGCAGATTTCATGTAGAACTGAGTATTGGATTGCAAAGAAAACATATTTTATCAACGATCAGGAACAAATCTGGCTGTATGAAAACAAATAAAAGGAGAACTGCATGGCAAGGAAAAAACAACAACAGTGTAAATCGAGGCTTGTAACTTCTGATTTCAATCATGATTAACAGCTGTCATTTCAAAGCTTCTATTTATATCTCTCATGCTACTGACAGAAGTTAGACAAATACTACTTAGACAGCACTTCCATGTCACCTAAAGCATTAAAGGTGGTTCAACAGAGAGGCCATGGGTCTGGAGCAAGACCTCTCCACCTCTCCAGCGCCCTCCTAACAAAGCCACCTTCCCCACCACACCACCTGCCTGACCAGCTGAACGGGAGAGCAGCACAAAGAAAGCAAATCAGAGGTAAGATAACGAGGAGGAAGAATATTTACACTACACAGGTTTAGGCAGTAAACATGAAAAAAGAATTCACACCGTGTGTGGACTCTGAGCATTATTAATACAAAGACGTTTTTCACCTCAGGGAAGAAAAACCTTGTTACCTGAGAGATACAATAAAACATTAGGAGAGGCTCTCTGTGTAAGTCTTGTATATTCTTATGACAACCAATGCACACACACCAAGAAATTGCCAGTTGCTGAGGATCCAGGCCTACCTGCCATCATCCTAGGATCCCACATCCCTACCAGAATATGAAGCTTTATTTCTCTCACCTGTATGGTAAAAGTGAGGCAAACCAACAAAGACAAGGTCTTTGGTTTCCTTCCTACCCTTACTGAGAAGAAAACGTAATTTTCCTGTTCCAAAACCCCCTTTATGAAAAATCCTGAACGAACAGAATCACCGAGTCACAGGATGTGCTGAGTTTGAAGAGACCCCCAAGGATCGTGGAGTCCAACCCTCAGCCCTGCACAGGCCCAGCCCCAAGAGTCCCCCCCTGTGCCCCAGAGGATCATCCAAACACAAATGTATGTTTTTCAATTTCTTGCTGAAAAAAAAAAAAACACACCTAAATCCAACAGAACTTGAACAAATAACTACAAACAATTTCCTAATCAACTCGATGATAGAGAACAAGGGTGCCTTTAACTTACTTATTCTAAAGCACTGCTGGTCATTTCTTGCTGCCTCTGAGCTGATCCTGAGTCTGCTGCTGCACTTGCTCAATACACTGGAGCAGAGGAACTCATCCCTTACTGCCTTAAATGGGGGAGATCCTACGGAAAATAATCGAGATACCCCCCTCAGCTCCTGGGGAGAATCTGGCTGTTTAGCATTGTTATTACAGAAACACCAAGTGAGCGTGTTCTGCTCGCAGCAGCAAGAGCAGAAGCAACACAGGCTAAGAATAAATAGCATCCTTGCCAAGCGGGGGTGGGGGATAAGGAAACGGGCATTTATTTCCAGATCGTCTTCTCCTTCATTATATGCTTGGGCACCCTTAGATACACAGCCCACAGAAGGTGCTCTGAAGGAGCCTTGTAGCTCTATTTTATCTAAGTTTCACAGAGAATGCAGCCCATCATTTTTTTTTCCTGTGCTGTTTATACAGAAATCAAAGATAAATTTGGCATAAACTCATCACACCCCAGAATCATACATACATTATACACCCTAGAAAGTGTAACAGGCTCGCTCTGTTCCCCAGCTCCCGACAGGAGCGGGATGAAACAGCAAGCTGTTGGCAATTGCAGCAAATGAAGCGTATTTCAGCACACTTCAAAAGCTGAATTGCAAAAAAATATAGGCTTCTTCTGACCCTTTGCATTTTGATGGTTGCACAGTGAGAAATACGGCCTTCGAAATTACACCTTGCAAGGCTCTCCATTGTACCAATCAATCTGCCCAAGCTGCCTCCACAGCACAGCTCTCGAGCAGAGCAGGGTGAGCAGAGAGGGTCTGGCTGGAGCAGAGCAATCAGGGTGGGATCCATCTGCCCCTCCCAATATTTACTCAGTCCCACTGCTGAGCTTGTCTGTATCCCACCCTGGATTTCCAGGGCCCTCTCTAGGCCCCGTTGAAGAGAAAACAGTCTTTGTGCCACTAAAAAACACCTCTGAAACAGAGCTGCTTAGTGGCTGTTCCTGCCTGGCACAGGTGTGCCATCCTTGTCTACAGGGATATCCATCCATCCATCCACCCATCCATCCATCCATCCATCCACCCATCCATCCCTCCATCCCTCCATTCCTCCCTCCATCCATCCATCCATCCATCCCTCCCTCCATCCCTCCCTCCATCCCTCCATTCCTCCCTCCATCCACCCATCCATCCATCCCTCCCTCCATCCCTCCATCCATCCATCCATCCACCTGCCTTCTGATCCATACATGCTACAAGCTCCGTGTGTTACTCAGCCAAGTGATGCCCATTTCCACCACCTGCACTCCTTGCTCCTGCTTTGTGCTTCCTCAAACCAGATTTTCAGTTTTATGGGCATGGTCATGACCTCTTATCACCGTGCCTGTCCCCCCACCCTGGGAATACCCGACAAGGAGCAGTTCACACACACTGGCTGCAGGGCCTGTGTTCTGGGGTCCCATTTAGCCTTGCTCATTTCAAAATGGAGAACCAATCTGGCAGTTTTATCCCAGCATTCTGTGTAAGAACAGATTATTTCAGAGCACTTGGCAACAATGACTTTCCAGATCTTTTAGACCTTTGCCAGCTCTGGTTTTGGTGGTGACAGGCACAGGGACCAGCCTGTAGCCTCAGGCACTCTGTTCCAATTTCATCCCTGGACCTGCCAGGAGTTCTTGTTTCTGTCATACAGGGAAGGTCAGGAGCAATAGGAAAGCAAAGGCAAATACCACTTTTAACCTGAATCTCTGGAAAGGGGAGAGAACAGAAATACTATCCCATTTAGCCCAGAGTGGCTGATATCCAGCTCCCTGAGGATTCTGCTTGGCCTCTAGCTGACTTTGAAATGTATAACTTCCTGGAAGAATATTTAAGTGAGAAGATAAAATGAATCACATGATGGAACAAAAAGCAAACTGGCCAGATTGAAAAACTCTAAGAGCACTGCAGCTCTGCAAATCCAGCTGAAGCACAACCCCAGGGTATCTTCTGTAGGGTTCCACTGGCTTCAGGTCCACAGGATGGCTGCTCCTCTTGTGCAAGGGAGATGCAAGATGGGATGAGACCTCTTGGGAATATCTGAAGAGGTGAAGCAGACTGAGAGAGAGCGGGGTGACTGTACTGGCTTGAATGAAGTCACAGTGCCCACCATCCTTTTTCCTCAACACAGACCACTAATGTGACACCCAGCTCACACTACAGAAGTAAATAAATGTCCTGAAGGAGGAAATATCAGTATTCATGGCTGGACCTCGAGATGCTTTCCACTGCTTACATAAAGGAGCCCTGTTACTTCAGCGTTCGATATAAGCCCAGAATAAATATTTAATAATTTGGTTGCATAAATAATGATTTGAAGGTTGAGCTATTGGCTTAAAACTATAATACTATTTTAAGCCGTTTAACTGCCCAGCCAGATAAATTATTCAAGACTTAAAAGTCATCCTGTGGTCTCTGTACAAGGAGAAAACTAGGAAGTTGTAACAATAATGACAAAAGCAGGGCAAGATCAATCAAACCACATGATCTCTAACACAAACAAGCAGCNATCCATCCATCCATCCATCCATCCATCCATCCATCCATCCATCCATCCATCCATCCATCCATCCATCCCTCCCTCCATCCCTCCATCCATCCATCCATCCACCTGCCTTCTGATCCATACATGCTACAAGCTCCGTGTGTTATTCAGCCAAGTGATGCCCATTTCCACCACCTGCACTCCTTGCTCCTGCTTTGTGCTTCCTCAAACCAGATTTTCCGTTCTATGGGCATGGTCATGACCTCTTATCACCGTGCCTGTCCCCCCACCCTGGGAATACCCAACAAGGAGCAGTTCACACACACTGGCTGCAGGGCCTGTGTTCTGGGGTCCCATTTAGCCTTGGTCTTTTCAAAATGGAGAACCAATCTGGCAGTTTTACCCCAGCATTCTGTGTAAGAACAGATTATTTCAGAGCACTTGGCAACAATGACTTTCCAGATCCTTTTAGACCTTTGCCAGCTCTGGTTTTGGTGGTGACAGGCACAGGGACCAGCCTGTAGCCTCAGGCATTCTGTTCCAATTTCATCGCTGGACCTGCCAGGAGTTCTTGTTTCTGTCATACAGGAAAGGTCAGGAGCAATGGGAAAGCAAAGGCAAATACCACTTTTAAGCTGAATCTCTGGAAAGGGGAGAGAACAGAAATACTATCCCATTTAGCCCAGAGTGGCTGATATCCAGCTCCCTGAGGATTCTGCTTGGCCTCTAGTTGACTTTGAAATGTATAACTTCCTGGAAGAATACTTAAGTGAGAAGATAAAATGAATCACATGATGGAACAAAAAGCAAACTGGCCAGATTGAAAAACTCTAAGAGCACTGCAGCTCTGCAAATCCAGCTGAAGCACAACCCCAGGGTATCTTCTGCAGGGTTCCACTGGCTTCAGGTCCACAGGATGGCTGCTCCTCTTGTGCAAGGGAGATGCAAGATGGGATGAGACCTCTTGGGAATATCTGAAGAGGTGAAGCAGACTGAGAGAGAGCGGGGTGACTGTACTGGCTTGAATGAAGTCACGGTGCCCACCATCCTTTTTCCTCAACACAGACCACTAATGTGACACCCAGCTCACACTACAGAAGTAAATAAATGTCCTGAAGGAGGAAATATCAGTATTCATGGCTGGACCTCGAGATGCTTTCCACTGCTTACATAAAGGAGTCCTGTTACTTCAGCGTTCGATATAAGCCCAGAATAAATATTTAATAATTTGGTTGCATAAATAATGATTTGAAGGTTGAGCTATTGGCTTAAAACTATAATACTATTTTAAGCCGTTTAACTGCCCAGCCAGATAAATTATTCAAGACTTAAAAGTCATCCTGTGGTCTCTGTACAAGGAGAAAACTAG
>NW_020956211.1:510340-528968 GCF_003031625.1 Empidonax traillii
CCTGTTACTTCAGCGTTCGATATAAGCCCAGAATAAATATTTAATAATTTGGTTGCATAAATAATGATTTGAAGGTTGAGCTATTGGCTTAAAACTATAATACTATTTTAAGCCGTTTAACTGCCCAGCCAGATAAATTATTCAAGACTTAAAAGTCATCCTGTGGTCTCTGTACAAGGAGAAAACTAGGAAGTTGTAACAATAATGACAAAAGCAGGGCAAGATCAATCAAACCACATGATCTCTAACACAAACAAGCAGCAATTAAGCAGCAATCAAGACCAATCTGACTGGGGTTGATGTCCTTTTATGCCAATACTCTCAGTCCAGAGAGCAAAACTTAATAATGTTTTGCAATTTATCAAGGGAACCATAAGTCTGCTCTCAGTGGCTGGGCCAAGAGGCTATTATGATAGTATTTCTCTATAATCTAATAAAGTGAAGGAAAGGGGGGGGGGAGCAGGAGTAAAAGCATTCTGACATATAACTCACGTCTATACATATTGTGTTTTCCCCTTGCTTGAATGATAGAAGCAAAAGTCATAACAATATAGCTCAGCACCAATTTGTTAGCAGGAAAGGGGGGGGCTGAAGTATCTGGCAAAGAAAATCTATTTGAAGCATCACAGAAGGGCAGGGAATGAAGCATCCGAATTCATTAGCAGCTGTCATTGATTGGAGATGAGTTTAGTCATCACAAATAGCTCAGGAGGAAAGCAAAAGGAGGAACTATTGTTTAAATCTGGATTAGGAACTACCAGGAAAAGGAATGCTGAAAAATTACATCCTTAAACCACAGTTTGACTTCATGGCTTAGATCTTGTTGAATTTTTCCCCTGAACTAATAAAATACGAGCTGCAGCTGGGCTGAAAAATTCAGAATGCCTTCAAACTCCCAACAACACCAGCTTATTGTTGGGTTTTGGCTTTGCTCTACATTATTATTGGATTTTTTTTTCCTGTTTGCTTACCTCTCTTCCTCTCTCATCCTGAGGTATAATGTAAAATACACTGTGCTTTCACCTTGGACTACATTTTGCCAGCTGAAATAATGGAGTCCTCCTGCTTGCAAATGGCAAAAAAAAACCCTCCTGATAAATCTTGCAGTGAGTCCCTCATCAACAGCAACCAAAGGGGATTTAATCTGATGAGCAGGTTCCTCAGTCCAAGTCCCAACCCCAAAAATCATTCTGCCAGCGGGTGTTATTAGTCCTGTGCTGGCAGCCTGAGCAAAGAGGTGCCCCAAAATCATGGGGGACAACTTCGTGACTGCCACTGACTTCAGGGGATGCAGAAGCCATTTGGTGTCCACTATAAAAAAAAAATACTTCACTATTTCTGTAACTTATACTGATTAAAAAAAAAAACCAATTTCATTTCTCTTTCATACGCTTTAAAATTGTATTAAAATTACCCATCTTGAAAATACAGTCATACACTGGGTAAGTGGAGTTTTATTATTGTTTTAAGATAAGTGCAAAAAAAATCTATAATACAGGACTACTATCAAATTACAGTTACTTGAATTAATCCTCCTTCTGGCATTTGATAATTTGTAAAGTGCTTATTCAGAAAAAGGTCAAAAATCACTTGGAAAGATATGTTAATGGCTCTCTAAGTAATATTTAGGCTTACTGAGTAAATTTTCACACTTAAGTCACGTATAACAAGCATCACAAAATGTATTATAAATTGTGCTTTCACACTGGAGAGCTGTGTGTACATACATGTTACAGCCTCCCCACAAGACAGCACTTAAGCACTTAAATTCATCTCAGCTGAGGAAAAAATAAGCATCTCTTCGCTGTTATGCCAGAAATATATTCAATATATTTAGATGAATAATTTACCTGACTCAGGGCCTGGAGGAGACCATTACTATTCATCTCTGTGATTAAAAAAACCATCAGAAATGATAACCCAAATAACTGTCAAAAAACCCCAACTTCTCCAAAACTCAATCCTAAAAAAATAATTAAAAAAGAAATATAGCTGTAAATAATTGGAAATTAAGGAAGACAAAGCCCGTGCTGATGGATCTACATGGAACCTCTTCTAGGCTTTGAAATATTTGGGCTTTAAAATGACCCACAAGACTTAAAAATTAAGTATCAGCATGTGAAAATGTAGCATATTACAGTTTAAATCAACCATTATACAGGCTCAGCAAGCATCAGCACGCTCCTTCCACGCACTAAAAAACGTCAACTTCTCCTTGGTGAATAATAATTCGTGAAATAAAGCAGGCGTGCAAAATATGGGTGGCAGGCAGCAAATTTGGGGCACCAAGGTGTTTTAAAATTGTTTTTCCCTTTTGCATCCAGCATCCACCGAAATCTCAGCAGATCAAAGTTTTGCAGACAAGGAGGGAAAAAAAAAAAGCCTACAAAATTAATAACTATTTAAGTATTCTGTTTCATCATGATAACAAACAGATGGTTTTAATATTCTAGAGGCTAATTTCTGAACAATTAAAAACACAGCAAGACATTAACATCTAATGAAACATTTTAACTACCAGTATATGCATCTGCCATTAATTTCCACACAGTAAGGTCTTGGTTCTCTTCAATCTGTTCTTTATTAAGGAAAGTTTTTCCACTCTGAATTTAGTGAAGTAGAGAATTAACAACTGTTTTCAATCAGCAATCAGCATGATATTTTGCCAGTGAGCATTGAAACCGTCCGCACTATCAGACATAAATTTACTCCTATGATGGCTTTGATCTGCACACTGAGTGGAGATGTTAGAAGGGAATTCATTTTCTAATTCCATTTTCATTTAGAACATATGAATTAACCCCTCACAGATCTCATGTCCCCTTTTATCTGCTTTAGATAAAGGACACCTACTTAAAATGTTGTGGCTTGCACATTACTCACAGCCCAGCCAAAAACAAACTCATTTTTTTTTAAACCAATGAGAGCGTTCTCATCCAAACCATATGGAAATTAAGCTCTTCAAAGGCAAGGAGAATCCTATATTTATGAGCTTCTAATTTATATTTCCTTTGCTCATCTGTGATAAGAACAGAGGGCAGTATTCATCAAAGTTCTACCCATGCAAACACTAGTTGCTACCAAAAAAAAAAAATCTTTATGCCACATTCTCCAAGCTAATTCCTGTGTTCCCTCATCAAACAGGCTGCTTAGAACTGCTGATGAATTTTTCTGTGGGCTTCCACCAAACTGGCAGGTTATAATTCAAATTAAGCCAAGCCAAGTCCCTCTCTTGGCTCCCAGGGTACAGCGAAAGGCTGATGTTATTCACTGTTTGTAGTCATCGCCTGGCTACTGTATGAATGAACCCAGCAAATAAATTCCACGGGGAATAACTCTAAACACCTCCCTGGTGGGCTGGAATAGCACACTCCCCGTGCATTAAACATGTAGGCAGCTCAGTATGTGTCTCTGGTTTTCAAAAGGGTTAAGTGAGCAAGGAACTGGGAATGATTTTAACACAAACCACATTCTCTCCAGGTTCCTGTTTTGCTTTTAATCATGTAATTTATGTAAACATGGAATTGCAAGGCTAAACTAATAAACATTGAAAAAAGCCCTGAGAAAACAGAGATTTAGGGAAGGAGCCAGTTGCAGGCCTCTGCCTGCTGGATTCACTTTGTGGTGTTCAGGGGGGATTTCATGGTGCACCAAGAAATGTCTGTACTGCAGCTCTGGAGAATAAGAGACCTGCATTCTATTTACTGCTTCAAGCCAGGAGAAACAGGGCCACACACCTGGGGCTTCTACCTACCCACTGATGCCCTACCGATGGGGAATCAGCTGTTCTATCTCCCTCCTTCTAGCTTATTCCAGAAATAACATGCTGGGCTCAACACACTTCCAACAAATAGCTATGCATTTCCAGAGAAATGTCCATAACAGACCACCTACAACACAAACACACCCCATCCCTCCTGTGCCCTGCTCTGTGTGCCTGTCCCCTTCTCAAAGGCTTCACCCTGAAACCTGCCTCTTGCTTTTTGAACCCTGCCCCCTGAACCCTTGCTTTTTTCCTTCCTTTAAATGGGTTAAGGGCCAGATCCAGAGAAGCTGAGAACACCCACAAACCTATTTGGAATTTGGGTTTCCAAAATCCGGAACCAGAACAGTAGCTAGGTAGGAAAGGACATGAAGGATTAATCATTCGACTTCAAGCACTGTCAGCACCACGAATTTCAGGGATTAGGGCTGGCAGAGGAAGGGGTGTAACCTCGCTGAAAGACAGTGAGCTCTTGACTCATTTTACATCCACTTTTGGGGCAGTGAAATACGGCTGAAGTGGGGTCCCAGGAGACGCCAGATGGGATTTCAAGAGACCTTTCCAGCCAGTCATATCTGGTCCAGAGAAATGTGCACATTGAAATGACCGTACTGGGAGTTTGCCATGTAACCATTAGCTCTTTAACCACCATTAATATACCTTGGAGGCTTTGCCTTATTTTTATATGTCAGACAGTTTCAGACTAGCACTGTATTTAGTGAGGAGAGCACAATATTAAAATGTAACTTTCATACTTTTTATGCTCCAAGTGCCTGGATCTACTCTTGGCACACCACAAAAATAATAGTTTTATGATTCAGTTTTTCCATGAAATATTTATAATACAAGTATTGAGTGATGGAAGTGCCAGAATATTACGATTGCTGCACTTGAATTCCTGGAGATTGGAAGCTTTTGTTTGGTCTAGCGGCGTGAAGGAAAAGCGTCCTGCTAAACATCTGTCTCTCACTGGGGAACCACATGGGAAATAAAGACTTTGGGGCAGCACTGCCTGAAGTATTTGAGTCCTCAGCTTACCCACTGCAGTCTGTGAGCACCAAGGAGCCTCAGTATGATAAAATCACAGAGGATCAGAGAAAGGGGTAGACCCAAGAGGTCCCACAGCCCAGCCCTCTGAGCACAAAGGACCAGCTGGACCTGCCCCACTCCTGACACGCAGACAACCAGCTAATCCAGCCCAAACTTGCTAAAGACACCCAGTGACCTCTGCAGCTGCTGCAGCTGAAGGGGTGCAGTGTTTCACTGCCCTTGCCTTGCAAAAACCACCTTCACACCTCCGCTGCATCTCCAGCTGCAGTGTGTCCTTGTCCCACCTATCATGGATATGCAGAACACATTTCTCCCTTCCTCCTGTGTTTGAAGACTCTGATCAGTATCTCCACTCCATTTCCTCTTTTGGAAACTAAACTGCCCCAATCCTGTCGAGTCCCTCTTGCAGGCCGTGCTTTCAGACCTTCTCCACGTACTCCACGTATTTCTCGCACCGATTATTTCCTATTCTGAAGGGAAGCACCTGCAATATCCATTAGGAAATACAGAATCATATAAATCATATGGAGATGAAATGTGTACGAAATGAAATATGTAGGGATGAAATGTGTACTGAAAGCTGTGGCCTGTGTTGAGCCAACTGACTGGTCAGGCAGTTTTTACTTCTGGGTGCTGGCCTTGAGACACCTGAAAATATCTGAAGTCTCACAAACACAAACCTTTTGAATTTATGCCATTTTTTTCCCTCCTGGAAGTGCTGTTAATTTCTTTTATAAATGCTACCAGATCTGTAAAAGATATTTCCTGAACAAAAGAAAAATAGCTACAAGTATATATACAGCTTAGAGAAGAACTGTTCAGGCTTTGGTAAGTTCACTGCAGCTTGATTTAGATCTCTCCTCATTCAAAACCTTACCTGGTCTTCTGCTAAATATTAAGAACTTTCAATAAAAATTTTCTTTCTTAATAGTTTTTTTCGGAGTTGGAGCTGCAAGGACAAAGTGTAACTCCTCATGGCACTTCAACAGCTGGAATTCATCTGCTTGTAAGAAGCTGCTGTTGAAGTGATCTGGAGAAACACTTCTCAAACCCAATTTAACAGCTTTCAAAGATCGCTCAAAGGTGCCCAACAGCCCTGTACTCCTTGCCAGGCCCTTATTCCTCACTACTGTCTTTAGTTACAGCAGGAGCATTGGATTAAATTAAAACTTAATTTGCTGTTTAGCACTCTGGTTAAGCAATCTGGAACCACAAAGGTTTTTCTGGTGTTCCTAAACTTATTTTACAACAGCTAAGACAAGGACTGCTAAGAGGAGGTGCTGACACCGCTGTGGCTGCAGACTGGCTGTGAGTGAGAGCTCTGCACAAACCCAGAGGCAGGAGAGGCTCGGGAGGAGCCGCTGGCTGGGCGAGGCCCCAGGAATGCCAGGCTGTCAACCCCTGGATCCCCCAGCAAACCATGGCAACAGCTGCCTGGCTCTGCAGCAATAAACTGAACCAATTTAATGGCTTTTATTGTTCTGCTGTGATGTTTGAGCGCAACCGCTTCTTCCCTCCCAGGACTGCCGAGCCCGCGAGGGCAGCGATGAGGGAAGATCTCATTTACCTAAAAGCGCTTATAAATTTTTAATTTGCTTTAACAAGTAAATTAACAAGTCCCTCATTCAGGCAAGTTTTATGGCCCCTTGCCACTTGGGGAGGGCCATAAAAGTTTTATAGATAATCCAGAGCTACCGAGATTGCTCATAATAAATTGTCTGTTTCCTGTTATTTTATCAAACCATTGGGCTTCTAATGACTTAAAGTCACAGCTTCTTTATATCTCCGCTTTTTATGAGCCCGTATTTATAAACTGTAAAGGATATCTTAAATTATACAGGGCCCCTGCTAATCATTACAAAGCCAATTTTTTATTGGAGACAACCTTTTTGCTCACGCCCATCTAATAAACTTCAAGAGATTTAAGGGGGAAAAAAGATCTTTTTAGAGATAGTCTGCTCATTGAACATGGTATTTTAAGATGTTGCTTTAGCCAAAATTTCACTAATGAATACTTTGAAGTGCCCAGGACTCCCTACTCTGATTTTCTGTGGAAGATTGTTTTTTATCTTATTGACTACACAGAGTGCAGATTCTTAGGAGAGATGAACTCTCACTCTCTCAGCGAGATGAACTCCCCATCTTTCCCTTGATTTCTGACACAGGAATTACCTGAAAAAAAGTGTAGGGATAATCACTACAGTCATGTTTACTGACGTTACATATGTGGGGTGGAGGGAAAAGGAGAAGTGAAGGAATAAAGTTGCTGCAGATTCTGTCCTCCAGAGACCCAAATATTGTGACTTGATTAAAACCTAGACCTGCTCTGAAGTTTAGGTTCATACAAAGCTACAACAAATGGGTACAGGTGAAAATAATCAGTATTTTCTGTAAATACTGTGTTATTGGAAGCCCAGAACACCTTCAACTAAACAGGGAACATGGAATTTGACCTAATAATTCCCCATTACCTTTTTGTGAAATACAAGCCTGTGGAACTGGAAATTCCATTTAGGCTGGAGGAGAAAAACAAGGTAAGAAGATGACCCTCTACTCAGCAGAGCTTTCCAGCTAAATGGGAAATTCCAGCAGGACAGGCAAGTTGTAAAAGCTCAGGATGCTATTTTTGAGAGAGATGCAAGAGCTGGTGCTAAATCCTGTAATATGCCCATTATCTGAAGCACTGAAAGTGCTTGAAGTTTTATTTATTGATTTTTCAGTTTCAAAGTGCCATAGATTCATATCTCACAATATCAGCCCAGATTAAGATCCATTGTGTAATTACAACTGTGCTCATGTACTTTCATTCTTCGGTGTTATGGTTACAGGCCAGTAAAAATAGGCTGTTAGAGTGGATGAACCTGCGGTTCAGACATCGTTCTACATCAAAGAACAACTTGTTCAACTGAATCTGGCAATAACTATAAGTACAATGGAAATAAAATAAGGAAAATAAGCCACAAACCCTTCACCAAATGGCAATTATCCTGTGTTTCCTCACAAATCCACACAGAGATAAGTACATGCACAAGTACATGCACAGTTCATACACCAAATTCAGGTTCTGCTCCTGCAAGTTCAAAAATCCTTCAGATGGAATGGAAACAACTGCAGAGCACCCCAGGGACCACATTTTTTTCAATTTTCTGGAGTCCTTTCGGATGACTGAAAGTCTAACTTATTTAAGAAGCAGAACTTAACTGTGTATGCATAAACTGCAGTCAGACAAAGGCTCTTTTCTGCCTGCCACAGCAAATCCAGAGTCCCACCCATCTGTGCCCACTCAGGATGCATCTCCCTGCATCAAACATTAACCACTGCCTCATCACTCAGTAAAAAGAGTCTTCAGGAAACAAGGAGAGTCATACAAACATGATAAAGAAACAATGTCCAAAGAACCTTATACTATAAGTGGCCTCCAGCCCAAAATCCTGATACCTGCTCCCAAAGAGAAGAAATCCTACGGATCGGGGCATGCAGAGAAAAATGAGGAAAATAAGCTGTGGGAGCAATGTAAAAGCCTGGGAATGACTCAAAGGAGACAAACCCATCGTTCCCAGTGCCTCTGCCTGAATTGCATTTACCCAAGTTGCAGCATTAGAAAGCTGTCACGTGCTGTCACCTCCAGCTGTCACAGGACTGTGACAGCGAGCGGTGTGTGCTCAGCCAGGATGGAACCCTGACAGGCTGGCATAAGCTTACATGGAAAAGCCTGACCCCACCAGTGTACTTGAATTTGCAGGTAAAGGTAAGATGTGAAATACAATTTCTGCTGACAAAAGCCACATTTATTGTCGTCACCAGTGTTTACTAAGAATGGATGAAAGGAGCTCAGCTCAGGGGAAAGGGTTATTTTCCTTCGCCCACAGCTCTATCAACAACGTCAGCAAATGTTCTGCCCCATCCCTGAAATCTCCTCACGGATATAAATGGAGGCAGAAGTGAGAAAGAAGAAATGCAGCAGAAGCCCTTTTTCCAGAAATCTCTGAAAAATCAGTGATCACATATGATTCCCAGACTTTCTGTGACAACAGTTACAAGTCTTTCTGACTCTGAAGAGTATCCAAACAGTCAGAAACTTAACTTGAGGGAATTGCTGTGCTTTCAAGATTCACCTACTCGAGCCCTGGTTGTGGCTCTTATTTCTCTATAAACACACACACATTACTTTTCCAACCAAATCCTTGCAAAAACACTTTCCCGCCTTTGCTACAAGACAGAAGATATTTCCATTAAAGTAAGCAAACTCATCTCTGGTGCACCTAAGGCCTGCGGAGCTCCCAAGTTTCAGTTCACATTTCAGGTTAATCTTTTCCTTTCCTAAAGAACAGAACATCCTTTTTCCTGATCTCCCTGAGGGCTCAGTATTTGCAACATCAAACAGAACATACAAACCATCGTGCCCCCTCCAAAAGCCCATTATACTGTCAACCAGCTTCCTAACTGCAACCAGGGGAGAAAGCTTATATACTGACTCCAGAGCTCTTTTACTGCTGGAAAGTGTCCATGATTTCTTCAAGCTACTGCTGCATTTCATTTCTCTAAAGAACTCATAATAAGATGGGCAAAATTCCAAGAAAGAAAAAAAAAAAGAAACCCAACCAACTCAGAGAACAAACCGTGTGTTGCTCTCAGGCACCAGCAAAGGCCAAAGCCACAAGACTCTCCTGCAATACTGTCAGTGACCCTCCTGAATAAATCAGATATTAAAATACAGCCACGTGAATTAGGCTGGAAAGAGAGAGCAGGGCAAATGTCTGCTCCTGAAGGCAATGGTGGATCTGGTGGTGGGTATAACACTCACCAAGCATGAAAACAAATGAGACACCAGGAGCAAAGCCCTTGTGGAGGCCACTCTACAAGCTACTCGAGTTCAAAAGGAATTCACTGTGTATTTATTAATTTTGTGATGAGAGGCTGAGGTGTTATTCCAGGAGGAAGGCCCGAGTGATGGTTGTGACTGGGCTGGGATCTGGGTCTCAATAAATGAACATCCACAAGGCACAACGTGTACCTCAGTGGGAAGCTGCTGCTGGAGAGTAACACACTGTTACTCTAATTCAGAAATTCAAAAAAAGGCAGGAAGAGAATGTAAATCAAAACCAAGGGTGTCTGTGCAGCTCTGCTGCATTGGGAAAAAAATATTGATCTTAGAAGATTTTATCAGCTATTTCCTTGTTTTCTTCCATTCTGTTCAAAGGGTTCATATCTGTTTTGGCACAATATTCACTGGCCCCAAGCCTGGGTTACCAGGAGAGGGATCTCCTCTTTCTGGAGGAGCTCATCTTCAGGGACACATTCCCAGGGAGGCACAACCCTCTTTCCCCATGGCCCATCCCAACTGCTGCTCTCCACGTCCTGGACAGAGGCAACCCCTGAGCAAAGCTGCAGAGCCCCTCCAGTGACTCCCCCAGACTCCCTGCAGCTCTCACCCAGAGCTTGCCAGACAGAGGGGCATTAAATACAACTCCCAGCCAGCCAGCACCACCCACAACTCTTACCACTAATTTCTCAGTTAATGACTCATGGTAAACCATAGCTGACAGCGGCCACAGGTCTGGCAGGTGATATTTACAGCTGAAGCTCTATAAAGTCAGGAGGTTATGTCAAGCTGGAGCATCCAAGGCATGGTAAATGGAGCCCTGGACTGTGAGGAAATGGCTGGAGATTGGTTACAGCCAGGAGTAATTGATCTGTCTGAAAATACGGCCCAGGAATCATAGGATTAATGTTCAAATTCCAGCTGTGTTGCATTGTTCCCTTCCCTCCAGCTCTCCAACAACAAAGACATGCCTCCTCCTCTGGAGACCAGAAAAGTTTTATTAAAATCTTCATACAACTGCTGCAGTGGAGGCGCTGTTAAAAGCATCATAGGAAAAAAATGCAGGATTCATAAAGAAACCATCCGACAATTTCCTTTCGATCTGGCATTGATTTCAAAGGGGCTACCTTAGCCAAGTGGCTTTGGCCAGCTCCCCTCCCTCCCTGCCTGGGCAGGGGTGAGGAGCTGAGCCTGCCTGGCTGTGGGAGCAGGCACTGCATGTGCAGCCCGGCCGTGCACGCAGAGCGAGGGAGAGAGTGGGCACGGGAAATAACAGAGTGGGAACACTTCCAAACCTGCAGCTGTGCTGGCCCATTAAAAAGCTGAAACTCATTCTACTGTTCGACCTCATGCTTATCACCACATAACTATTCATCAAAGAAATTTCGGTGCAATTAATTAAATTATTCCCCAGCCTGTGCCACAGAGTTGTTATTCCAATATCAGCTTTCACTCGCACTCTCTTAAGCTCGTGTCTCTGTGCCAAGTGACATCTCCAGGGCTGTCCAGCCTCAATAAAGCTCTGCTCCTCACCACTCACAGAGCCCATCATTTCTCTCGTTTATTGCCGTTTATTTTCCACTAGGATTTTGCTGCCAGTATATTGGCAGGACTTCCAGTATATGGATGTAATGAAATCTACCACAGACACTTAACATCGGGTCAGGCTCAGCTCGGCTCATGTGCAGCAGGAATATGATAAACAAACGCTGCCAGGAGGGGGGTTTTATCCGCTCCAAACCAGAACATGGACTCCTTTGGTACCCAGACAAGAACTAGGGGAGAGTCATTTGAAAATCCATATGATAATTAGCTTTATAGCTAAAATGGGCTCAACATGAGAAAACCGAGTTACAGCACAGGCTCCTCTCTGGCTCTGTCAGGATCAGCTTCTTTATAAAAAAGCACAGTGTCACAATTTGCATATTCCTCCCTTCGTGTGTCTGTGTGGTTTTTGTTTGCTTGTGGCTTGTTTTTTTTTTTTTTTTTCCATTTTTAACAGCAATGTTAATATAACTCCACTGGCTCAGTGTGGTGGGGGATTTGGTGGCCTTTAGGGGCCCTGAGCTGACCTACCAACAACATGTGCATGTAAATGCCCTGATGTCAAGTCTTTTGGAAATGATGCAGGACCTGATGGGTCTGAACATGGTCTGCCTGTGTTTACTGCCACAATAATTCATGGGATGGCACCAAAGCAGCGTATCTGCATCTCTCCCAGTCCAGGTCAGGACTGCTGCCAATAGGATTCAAACCTAAAAATATTAATTACACAGGATAGTGGTAGTCATGTCCCAGGCACCTCTGAGGGACTTGTGGCTGGAGTTGAGAGATGAAAGAAAAAAAAAGGGAAAATAAAATGTTAGAACAGTTTGTATCTGCCCACAGTAAGTCTTGCACTACCTGGAAGGTTGTAAATCAATGATGGAGATGTTCTGTCAGAGAGGTTTCATTTCCAGTCTGAGTTAATGGACACAAATCTCCTCCAGGCAATCAGATTGCATGATCAAAGGGGTGGCATTTTCAGCCTGGTTTGTTTTTCTGTCTTGGAATTTTGCTGTTCTTCCAGAGAGACACAAAAATTTGGTTCTGCATCAACAACTGCCCTGATGCCTTTTTGGCTTTCCAGCTAATGCATCACTTACAGGAATTTTTATCTGTGTAAGGGCAGTAGAACCCAAGTGTTGCAAGATAACTGGGGGGAACCAGAACTTTGCAACATATCCATTTCCAAGTGAAGTTTACAGCTGTTTGGTTCCCGTGTCTCTCACTGCCTGTGACCCAAATGTACTGAGCCCCCAAGGGCACAGCAAAGCTCCAAAATGGTGCCTCACCCAAGCTGGGATCCTCTAAAAAAACCATTGCAGTATCAGGATTTAACATGAGATAAATATCAGAGATAACAAATATATATAATCTGTTGTTCACTTAACTAAGAGAGGGAGGGGGAAAGTCAATACCAAAACCAGGAACAAATTTACAGGAAATACTACAGGAAAGCAGAATGAGCTACTTCAAACACTTCAGGTGCTAACTGGGGCACCACAAGAACCTCCAGCTGAGGTGGACTATCCCTGGACTATCAGTTTTAGTCAATGCTCCAACTCAAACAGGCACCTGTGTGTTCCTGTGCACCCCACTAACCCAAAGGTGCCCAAAGGAACTGTCTGCTCACATTTCCTGAGTTGACAAGAATAGCATAAAATAGATCAAACTTATTACAAGAGAAGCTGCTTGGAAATATACTTGCTGAAAATTACAGTTAAGGTGAGAGTCTATCTGCCACCTATTCAAAAAAATTTGACAAAGCAGGGTGGAAAAACAGTGACCACCACAATGTCAGCAGGACGGATCCTTGGCAGCCCCTGAGAGCTCAGCAGGCTCAATGACAGCACCCAGAAAGCTGCAACCAAGTCTCACCAACACAGGGAAGGTTGTCTGAAGATTTCTTCTCTTCCCTAGGCATGGCCACAAAGGCTGAACTCTCTAACGTGCTCAGCAGTGCATCTGATTTTCAAGAGGGGGAAGGGTACAAGTGCACTGTTTGTTGTATGGAAAGGGCTGCTGCACAGACTGATGGCCACTCACACTGCCCTGCTCCCCCCAGGCCCCCCAGCTCTTCAAACAGGGACCACAGGGACAAGGAAGGGCTGTTGTTTCACACTCTCCATCCCACCTCATCAGGGAAGGTGGCAGGAATGAGCACTGGTGGGATACTGTCCCAGCAAGGCAGGTGAGTGGGAAGAGATTCCCGTGGAGTTACCAGCTGGCTGAGCTGCAGTCCAGGCTCACCATGGGCTTCATGAAAGGGCTGTAATTAGAACAGGCAACACCTCTCATCCAAAAGCTAGAGCCAGAACTCAGAAGACTTCCCCAGGCATTTTGTCACATGAGATCTGGGTTTGCCCCCCCAAGCACATGTTGATCCTTCCCAAATGAATACAGTGTGGTCCTTGGATCTGTCATTTCCTTGGATCCTTCATTACAACATTTCCATTCTTTCTTAAAAATAAGTAAATGCTTCTGCTGTGACCCTGTGGGACATAACGCCACAACTGTGGACATCAGTAAAACAGGCTGGTCTATCAGAAGGCAGTGAAAAATCCAACATAACCAGCACTGGGAAGCTTCCTGCCTCATCCTGTATCAATAATTTAGTTTTAAATATATACTAAAAAAAAAAAAAAAAAGGATTCAAATTTCCAGTGTCACAGATATGAAAGGAAGTTTGGATGGCACTTCACAGAAATCACAAAGGATACGCTTTATCATAGTTGCTTTTAATTTTTTGAAACTTTTAATCCCTTTCCAAAAGCTATTACAACATTTTCTTACATCTTGAAGCCTCCACTTTCATGTTCATTATCTATCCTAATTCGAATATGGCAAATAGACCATATTGATTTAGTCCAGAACAACGCAGTGAAGGACTAACCTGTGCCCTTTAACACCAAGCACCATACTTCCAAGTATTTTAATAAAAGAAGGAGCCACATAAGAGATCTAGCTGCAGATAATTTCTCACCTTCTGTGTTACAAGCGCATCTGAGTGCAGGTAATTTTCTATTTTTAATTTTCCTTTTTAATAGAAAAAGCACAAAATGAATATGTCACGTCAGCAGATCCACAGAACGATTCCTGTACCCCTTGTGCACACTCCAGCTGGGCAGTGCATCACACCCAGCTCCTTCGGGCAGGAACTGGGCCAGGTCTGGCACATCTGGGGAATGAGGCCTCCAGGAAGGCACCGTGGGTGGCAGCACAGGGCAGTTCATGTTTTCATGTCCACGTGAACCTCCAGTCATTTCTCACCCGTGTCAAGGGCACCTGACACTGCAAACACACCAACTTCCAAGAGCACCTGTTTTGTCTGCAGTAGTGGAGATGGTGACATGTGCCAATGGTTTTCCATCTTTCCTTCAGAGCCAGACAGACACAGGGCAGGAACTGCCCCAGGCCCTCATTGCAGAGCCACAGGGCTCCATCTGGGCTCACACCAAAGCCTTCCCCAGCTGGCCAGGCTGCAAACCAGCGGCTGGGTGGGGACAAAGGCAACCCAAGGCCCTGCCAGGCACATCAACTCTTCACCAGCCAAAAGGAACTGCAGCACCTGGATTATCCAAGGGATATGGGCCATCTCCAGACCTCTGACTTAACAGGTTTAAGCAACTCTGGTTAACAGCCTGTATAAGATACCAGCAGAGCAGATGTCCATCCCTGGGCTAAGCTCAGTGTGAAAAGCCCATAACACGTTTGGTTGACTTTCACATAAGTTGCTCGTGTCAACAAAATTAATGTGACATTTACAACTATTTTGAGGATAAAATGAAGTTGCTTAAATTATTCTGCAGAAGCAGCATGAGACAGAATTATTCAGTTGACAAAATCTAATTAGGTGTAAATTATTTCAGGTTATATGAATTATAAAACCTTTTACAGAGAACTCAAACTCAAGGCTCAATGTGATACAACAAATTAATATGCCAGGCATCTGTTTGCCAGAGCTGGGTTTCAATCTGGGACAAAGTCACACAGGTAATTGATTTCTTCTTCCCACCAGCCACCCTGCTCAGGCAGGCAGAGGAAGCCATGCCCTAGACAATATACATTTTACTGCAGCTGAAAGGCCTTTTTCCCCCCAGAAGGATCAGAAGAATTTGAGAGCTGACCAGTAGATGCAAACAGCAGGCTCTTATTCTACACCCTGAGACAGGGCTAAAGCTCCTGATGCCTGGGGATAGCAAGAAGGGAGTATTTTGGCAGCAAGCCTGGTGTCCAGCTTCATCCTACCTCCAGAACGTTTCTGAGTGGTGACACTGAGAAACATTTCAGCACATGGCCAAGTTTAATAACCAACCTCTCTTTTAAGCCTGTCCTTTGATGCCCTGCTCAGGCAGGATTAGCACATCCAGAAACCTGCCTAATTACCACAGCATTTACATCTCCTGCTAAGTCTAATTTTTGCTGTTTAGATGCAAAAATGTCCTCATTAGCTTCTACAAAGCCAAGCAGGGCATCTTTGAACCCAAACTATCAGCATTTTGAGTGGCTGAAAAGCAGGATCCTGAGAAGATCCAGGGATGACACCGTGTCTCGTGCTGCAGCTCTGGAGGAGGCTGGAATGATGAGCAGCTGTGTTATTAGATATTTTGGGTGGGAGGAGACAAGTGCTTTATGAGCTGAGCATCAGCTTTGCCCACTCACTGTCAGGCTGCTGCGGTGGGGGGGTTTGGGCCTTGTGGGAAAGAAGCTGTTCCAGTTCCCACAGGAGGTTTAGAAATACACAGTGGGATTTGACATGGTCCTGAGTCTCCATTTAAATGCCCCCCAGTTCAGCAGGGATTGGTAGATCTCACAGGAGATCCAACTCCCTTCTCACACTCCTTGCCAGCTCCTTGAACAACCTGTCACAAGGAGATGCAGGTTATTTACCATCGCTTACATTCCCTCCCTAAGGATCAGAGGAAATTCCTGGAAGTGAAACAGAACATTTGGTCACAAAGCCTGGAGAGGAGACACACAAAAACCCCACAGCCTAATTCTCTCTCTTTGAAAAAGTTCAGCTGTTCTGCTGAGCTCCAGCTGGGGCCTTTCTCAGTGGATAGACACTGTAGCTTACTTAAAAAAGATATGCAATGCTATCAGCTGCTCTCTTGTTCCATTCCTCCACAGAATGCATTTCTTACACACTATTGACCACATGTCCTCGACAAGGCTGGTGAAAATTACGTACTTTAAATGCCACCTTTTCTGCTACCTCAAACAACAGACAGTAGCAAGTGAATTGGGAAAAAACCACAGCTAGAAACAAACAAAAAATAAACACAGGGACAACATGTGTACATCAAACCTTCAACTCGTGTGCATTAAATGTTTAACAACCATTTGCATGCACTGACTCCCATCGTAAGCTCTTCACTAAGATTTAATAAATAAAGCTTGATTATCTGCTGTCTCATGAGTTGGACTTGATGATCCTTGTGGGTCTCTTCGAGCTCAGAAGATTCTACAGCCAAAGGAGCTCATGCCATTCCCAGGCAGCCAGGGGGACATGAGTGTTTGGGACCGAGGTGTGACACGGCCTCCCCGTCAAGAAACCCAGCTGGCTGTCACAACTTCTCTGAGGGCCCCACACTGCCAATCTTCTAACTTAGGGCTTAACTGCAAAGAGCTTGGAAACACCAAGGATGGACTCAGATCCACCTGAAGCCTTCTGCAGTGTCAGTGCCCCTGTGTGAGTGGCTCAGCTGCATGTTCCAGAATAGAACAGAATAGAGGGAATCTTTCATTGTGAAGGGACATACAAAGGTCATCTGGTCCCACTGCCACGGGCCTTCTCCTCCTCCTTCCCCCAGTATATACATATTTGTTTGTATGTATATAATATATATATCTATGTTTGTGTATGTATATGTGTGTATATATATATGTGTGTGTGTATAAAATAATAATCAGTCCTACACTGAGATGACAGGGAAGATAAAGTCAAAGCAAGATAAATCCACCACTCTGTTTCTATCTTTGTAACAAGAGCTGGTGGCAGTGGCAGAGATCTGAGGATAAACCAAAATCCACCACGGTTCACTAACCTTCACTCTGCTGTGACTGAGAACTGCATTTTGAAGTGGCTGCAGGTATCAGGCTCAGCTCTGGGCCCTGTATCTCTTTCTCCATCCTGCTGGTAGGAACATGTTGCAATATCCTGTAGGACTGAGGGACCAGACAGCTTCTCCAAGAGCCCCTGTGTTCATGCCAGGGCTGGATGGGAGATGGGAGAAGCGAAGAGCCCCCCGATTTCCCTGCCTCAGCAAAAGCAGTGTGGCTGACGAGGACAGGGGGGCTAAAAGTAAAGGAAATTAAACCCAAACCAAAGCACAGAGCAGGAAAGGGCATTTGTAACTACAAAATGCTTCCCCTCCCTTTTGTCCAAGCTCACTCCCAATGCTGTAAGAGTTAAGGCCGCCAAGTAATAGGCACTGTGGAGCTCTCCCCTGGGCGGCAGCCAAGGCCGCTCACCCCGCTATTAGAGGCCTGACAAGCTTTGTCAATGCAATCTACTGAGCGCCGTGAGTGACAAGCGATCAATATTCCCCACTCTCCTGGGTCATCACAGGTGACAGAGGTCTAAGTAATAAAACAGCCCTGGCTGCCTCCTCTAACTTAAATGCTTCCCCAGCCACAATATTTCTTTTTTGTCTAAGCGCCTCCAGCTAAATTCCTCACAGATCGAACCATCTGATGGGGTGGAGGTTCTGAGGGATTGCAGCGTGTCAGGACTGATGCTGGCCCAGGAAAGCTCAGCAGACTGGAGACACGGGTTCAAATAAATCGACATTAGGAGCTACAGCGCTGTACCCTGGCAGCACCAGGCCCCGTGGCAGCCTGGTGATGTGAGGGGGGCACGGGGACAGCGCAGCAGCACCGAGCCCCTGCCAGCCCCAATCAGCTCCCTGGCTCTGCTGCTCTGAAAACATCACCAAAACATTCCTCTTCTCCCTTCCTTGTGAGCTGTTCTGAGAATTACTGTGAGGGACTACATAAAATGGCATTATGGTATCAGCAGAAGACAAAGATGCTCTGCTGTAAATCTGAGGGAAGTGTTGGTGGGACTGAAGTTCCTGGGGCTGTTGAAGCAGTTGGAAAAACTCACCAGGCTGTTCTTTATAGCATGAGAAAACTCTCCTCCCTTCTAAACACAGTGCTTTGGAAATGAGTGTGTAGATTTTAAGGGAATCCATTGCTCTGCTCCAATTGCCCACCTTTACCCTGCCAGGGCCCAGAATCCCAGAATCTGCTGAGTTGGAAGGGACCCCCAAGGATCGTGGAGTCCAACCCTCAGCCCTGCACAGGCCCAGCCCCAAGAGTCCCCCCCTGTGCCCCAGAGGATCATCCAAACCCTCCTGCAGCTCTGGCAGCCTTGGGGCTGTGCCCACTGCCCTGGGGAGCCTGTTCAGTGCCAACCACCCTCTGGGGGAAGAACCTTTGGCTGAGAT